>NC_047057.1:24692810-24695310 GCF_000738735.6 Corvus cornix cornix
TTCTTTCCTGTCTCTTAGTACACTTACTCGGCAGTACTAAGAAAACTTTCATTAAATGAAAGTAAAGCTTTTGCAGACACCCAATCTAGAAAACTTGTAGGTTTTGATCTTTCTTTTGCACTCCCAAGGCAAACTAGCAGTGGATAGGGAATCGTTCATAGAAAACAAATAGTGGAATAAAATTTCCCCTTCAACAGTTATTTTTAAAACCTTCCCCTTTCCATTTTGAAATAACACAGTGTGCTGTGCTTAATGTGCTGCAACTTGCTTCCATTCAGAAAAAGTGTCTCTCACTCTCATCATTCTTATCCTGTAATTAACAGTACCAAGAAAGCTAACATTAAAATCTTGAAGAATGTAGCTTTGCTCAATTAGAAAAATTCAGTCTTGAAAATAATTTCCTAAGTGGAAGAAAATTCAAGAGGCAATAACCTAAACCCCCAAATATTTCTGTAAATTTAGCAAAATAAAATTCTGCCTCAATTCCTAAGTGTGACTTTAATAAAATAATACTGACAACATTTGTTAAGCATTTGCAATAATACTAAATAGACTCAAAGCAATATGTGCTATGAAGCTTGATATATTTTAAACAGAAAAATTTAACAACAAATTTCAAATGTATTTAATTGAAGCAAGCACTCTGTAATACTGAAGCCAGTTCACTTTACAGTATTTCAGATGAATACCTTTGCTGAGGTGAGTATTTCATGTAGGTAATGTGTCTAGAATAGCAGTTCAAATATTTAGATACAAAAAACATAAGCAAAAAAGGTGTCTAGGAATCTATTTGTGTATATTTTCCCTTCTAGAACTTTAATGTAAGCAGCAAGCTTTAAGATTTGAGTAAATATACAGGGTTAAATTCTACTCAGCACCAATTCAACTTTATTGACTTCTGAGTAGTTATGAGACATCAAAAGTTATGGGGATATGAGACATCAAGATTTGACTTGCCATGTGAATAAGGTAATGTCAATAATCCTATATAACATCTAGCTATTGATAAGCTTATAAAACTGGTTTTGTTTATTTCAGTTAGGGTTTATTGTTACTTCATACGTAGAGAGCTCAGAGTAAAATGTCAGCCAAAATATTTAGGGTTGGGGTGGTTTTTGTAATTTTTCTCCCTGTTTAGAAAATTGGACTGAATCTTATTCTGGCTGTTGTTTATGTGCTTTGGTTTGAGAACTCGGGACTTCTTCCCTAAAGGAATAAGTACTATACAGGGCTTTCCCTGTAGAATTCTGCACCATCATATTTCCTTTTATAACTTGATGAAGGGAACTAACCACAAGCATGATGTGAAATGTTTGCAGATGTGACAATGCTCCACACAAATAAAGAAAAAAAACCACCCACATTTACAGCAAAATGCAGTATTTATTGACCCAGGCCATTCAGGTAATGATACAAAGAACTGAAATGTATGTACCGTGCTCCCTCCCATTTAACATACTAATGCTGGCACCATTATCAGGATGCAGCAATTTCAGTGCAGTCAGAAGGTGGCTCTAGTGCTTTAATTTTGCTATGCTGCCGACAATAAGATCCAAGGAATAGAAATTACTTTTGTGCTACATTTTTTTCAATCAATTTAACTGATGTTCCAACTGGAACACAACATTTGATTTTATATATCAAACTACTTCACACTCATGAAGGTGTGCACACTCATGAATTTTCTACTTTTTCAGGTTCAGCTGACCAAGTGACAAAGAACAACAAAGCAAACCAAACCAAAAAATTAAAATACTAAATTTACATCTGACACCTCTGAAACACTTCCCATCAACATACCAAGACACATGTAATCCCTTTCACTGAGATACCATGAAGAAATCAGAACTTCACTCCTCTACTTTGGCAAATCAACCTTTGCTATCTCTGCAGCAGTCTCAGAGAATTGCTGGTTATTGGGGCGATTCTTCTGGGCTACAAGTTCAGGTGTATAAAGGCAGATTAATCAATCAGCCTTTATGTAGGTGAAACACAGAGGGGACATACAGAGGGGTCATGCCTGGACAGATTGGAGAGATGCTGCTTGCCCTTCTTCCCATCACACTGGCTGTTCCTCCTGATGGCTCACAGCCATTAGATGCTCATCAGCATAGGCCCTCCCCACCTCCATTCCTGGTTGCTGGCCCTCTCCAGCCTGGCCTGTATTCTGGTTTTGTGTCCCCACTCCTGACCGTCTCCTCCAAGGTGGCTCTGACAGCTTGCCTGCCTGCTCTCAGCTAATTCCAGATATGAGACAGCTGTGACAGTCTCATGCACTATGGAAAGCTTTACACTATTCTTAGAATTTTTTTCCTTTTATTATTGTTATCATTATTGTTCTGAGAGCATCCCCTAAACGGAGATTTATAAGACCATGTAAATGTGTAAAATGTTGTCCCTGCCTTGACATATTTGTGGGCCTCAGAAAGTATCCAAAGTTCCACTGGCATTTACATGAAGTATTCCTTTTGACAGGATAGGAACAAATCTTTTGCTACTT
>NC_047057.1:24700310-24722810 GCF_000738735.6 Corvus cornix cornix
GTGTTGGTGTGCAACAGGCAGGAAGGAAGCTAACAGTGCTGATGGATGATTTTTGCAGAGAAATCCTGAAATACTACTTCCAGGTAACTGCTGACACCCAAGAGAGAGACCTATGTCAAAGCCAAGAAAAGAGTTTAGACAGTCTTCTCTTTCCTAGTATATCAGGCACTAAAACACAATATCTGCCTGGAGCTCGTCAGAACAACAAAAAAAAATAACTCAGACAGTGAAATGTGACTGTAAATGTAAGCAACTAAAATATAGGCAGAAATATATTACAAGTGGAAATGATCTTGATTGTGTGTTTCAGAGTTTCAGTGCTTTGCCAATCCTGTCAGACTCCTTCCCACCGGCCAGCAGAAGAGAGAAAGAAGTGAAACAAGGGTGAAAGATTTATGTGGAGATAATAGGATAACTGAAAAGGAGAACAAAGCAGGGAAATAACAACGGGGTAAGAAGGAAACAGGTAAAAAAGGTTTCAGGGAGTGTTGAGTTTGAAAAAGAGGATTGAGAGGATTAAGAGTGAAAAATAAGAGAATTCTAATATCCAGGAAGGTAAAAAAGGAGAGCAAAATTTAAAAAATTAATTCTAATTACATGATAATATAGGATTTTCCATATTGGATCACACCATAAGTCCATCAAGTTTTGTACCCTACTGTAGTAGTAGAATGAGGGATTAAATAAGCAACAAAACAATAATAATGCATACATCCAACCAATAAAAAACCAAAATTATTTCCCTAGCCTTGTAGGAATCAGTTTGCATCCCAAAGCACAAGACTGGGTTAGAATTAGGAAATGTTATTAATGACTACAAAATAATATGGGGTTTTCAATTTGTTTTTAAATGAACACAGCCATTTCACTTGGCTAGATTAGCTCTTGCATCAGTGAATCCCTTGAGCTGACAGTACTACTAGTTGCTCTTAAGCAGCCATTCTTATCCTGAGAGGGTAACTGCAGAAGGATGAAGCAGTCTATATGTTACAGTAGGTACCACAGCAGAAAAGCTTCAATATCCATTTCCCAATTTCCCTGTCTGTTCTTTTTTTATGACAGTTTTGATTTTCTTTCTTAATGGATCACCATCAGCAAAAATTTCCTCTTTTAAGAGTAACATCTTTGTGAGTTCTGCCTGGGTGTTTAATGTTGCTTTGAGCTCTGCCTGATGATGATCCTGAGCCTGGGATGATGCTTTAAATTTTTCAGTTCCAAGCAGTCATCTGCAGAAGAACACAAACTGCTCAAAACAGACTAATGTGACCTTTCTCAAAATAACTTACCTGCTGGTTCTTGGTGGACAGTGGAGCATGAAGACAAAACTTGAGACCAAGTGTCCTAGTCAAGGAGGAAAGCAAGATGTTCAATAGAGATTTTATAACATGGCTTAGAAAAGAAAATACCCTTCTTTTTTTTTTTCCACCTGGAAAGCATGGATATGAATTTGTTACTGAGAAAAGAATGTTATAAAAATATCCAGGCTGGATAGAAGGTTATGTGAGCTGGTCAAAATGGGAAAAAAAATGATGTTTCCAAGAGAGCAATTATCTTGCAGCCTGAGGATTCACAAAAGGTGTTACCAAGGAGGACTGTGGCAAACTGTTATGAATCCCCTTCTCTCCAAAAACACCAGCTAGAATGGTCTTCCCTATCTGTTTCTTTCGCCTTTGTCTGCTACTGGTCATTAAATCCATACTTCTTTTGACGATACATGTAATTTTTGCCTTTTTAAATAGTGATATATTGCATTACTACCTCAGCAATTTTATCACACTCGGTATCATGGAGAACAACACAGCTGCTTTCCTACCAAAGTCTTTTCAGTGAGACCACGAAAGAGAGTGCCAATCTCTTTAGAGTCTGGCCACATTACCATACAAGTGCAAATGTCTTAACAAATCCCAGAAGATGTAAGCATAGCTTCTCAAATTGTCTGAGAATTAGTGAATGACAACAAAATGCAAAATTAAAATCAAAAGTAATTCTCTCTTTGATATGTTCAGTGTCTAAAGCAAAACTAAGAGAAAGGATTTTTTTTTTTTTTTTTTTTTAAATCTGAGATTCTGAGCTACCATAGCATCATCAAATTCATTCATGTTCTGCTCTCTCCTCCCACTCTGATTGTCCCTGGTTTGTTTTGGTACCTAGGGTTAGAGGAGCTAATGATGTGAGATAGCACTGGATTTTTTTTTATGAAAAAAGGCTCCTATTACCTTTATTCTCACTTTCTTGGCAGTGGAAGAGAAGCTTCGTGTCACAGGCATGGTTTTGTAACAGGAAGATATAGAGAGTGAGAAAGACGGAGAGTGTAAGAGAGAAATGGAAGAGAAAAGGAAAGAAAGCAAATGGATTAGAGTGAATACCTCTATAATGTTTTGGCAAAATATTCTGGCTTCTGAACTGTTCTTTAGCTTTGGTTTTATGAATGGAGAGAGAAAAAAGTACTTATGAATAGTAAAAACCATGTTTTTGTCAGAAAACTTAATTTCTACTTTTCCAGTTTTAAATTTGGAGACTGTGAACATTTTGTGAACTAGGCCTAAAACTTTATATTTTTTCAGGCTCAAAACAGAACTGTCTTTTAGGATTTATGGGTTTGGGTGTCTTTTAAAGTGTAAATTACTTTTTTTGCTAATATCAGAATGACAGCCTCAGGAGCTTTGCTAAAAGATGGGACTGCAGCAAATAACACACAAGCTTCCCACATTGTGCTGTCAGAAGGCCTCCATGACATCTTACAACACCCTTGCTATTTCTGTCCTGATCCTCCTTCACGCAGGAGCTGACAATCCTGCTAAATCATGTGATAGGTTAGTGATGTGGGAAAATGTCAGCATGTGATTACAGTAAATCTCCAATCTCTGTTTCACTTTATGTGACCCATTCAGGATTCAAATTTAGAAGCACAGTGCGGTGAAGATGGAGGAGAGATGTGCAGATTACACATTCCTGGATCAGCCTGACACATTAACACAGGGGTTCACTCAAGGAATGCACTTTCCCCCTGGGTTTTCCATTGGGAATGGAAGGAAAGGGAAGACAAACTTCTGTTTGTAGCAAGGGCTTTAGGTAAGTCCACTGGAAGAAGCTGAATTAAGAAATTCAGTCTGCCTTGAATGCCTTTTTGACCAGCAATTCCCATTTGAAGGGCAACTCCAAAAGCTGCTTCTGATTGTGCTGGGGGTTGCCAGGACCATCTCTTCCCAAAGGGAATTTCCACGTTGGAAGTCCTCTGATTTCTTGATTTCATCTTAATTTTCTATAGGTGGTGTATATGATCAAATTAAACAAATATAGTTCAAGTTGCCTACTGGATTTCACTGAATTTTCTTTGTTAAAAGAAGATTTGCTTAGAAAAACTTTTAATTAAGTCATTAGTATGTGAGTTATGGATATATACTTAGTTAACAGTGAAAGCTACCCCTGTTGCTGGGAAGACTGTGAGATATTACATAGTTTGAATTTCCAGGTATATTATTTTCAGTAAAACTGTCTCAAACCTCTTCCCCCTCCTAGGCATTTTAAGCCAAGTTGTGCAATTTGTAGAACCCAGAAATATGGAAGTACGTGGAGTGGGTCATTCTGTGTGTTGTTAGTGTAAATCCTGAAATCAGTAATTTCCATTTAGTATAATATACTGTTGAGAGATTAAGAAATATAGGAAAAAAAATAATGGGTGCATAATTTTTTATTTTTCCTCTCTGGTTACCAGGACCAGGACCCAAGGGAATGGCATGAAGCTGTGTCATTTAGTTTGGATGTTAGGCAAAGGTTTTCCACCCAAAGGGTGGTTGGGCACTGGAACAGGCTCCCCAGGGAATTGATGATGGCACCAAGCCTGCCAGAGTTCAAGGAGCGTTTGGAAAATGCTCTCAGCCATGTGATGGTATTCTTGGGGTTGTCCTGTGCAGGGCAAGGAGTTGGACTCAATGATCTTTGTAGGTCCCTTCCAGCCCAGGACATTCTATGATTCTGTGCGATTCTATGAAGGCAGACATGGTCAAAAGTAAAGCTGGTTTCATATAGCGATGACTAAAGACCAGAAGTAAGGTTTTGAGCCAACACAGGAATAGCAAGGTAAGAAGCCCAGGAGCCTTGAGAGGATGGGGAGGCAAGATGGAAACAGCCAGAGTGTAGGAATTAAAGGACCATGTAGGTGGTGGTGAGTACACCAGTCACTCAGTAACACCTCAGAAGAGAAGAAAGGGCTTCCCAGTGGAATACAGGTGAAGGAAAGCCTTCCTTACCTCACCCATGCTAAGTTGTATTTGTGTTTGTGCTCCTATGGCCTTTGGAGAATAAGAGGCATATCACATAGCATGCTACCTTCCCTCCCAATTTATATGTATTGCAAATATTTTTCTAATTCAGTTTCAGGTCTGTTCAGGAAGTGAATAGTGTGTTTTGTTTTTAAACCTAGAAGCTACATGCTATAAAACATAAAATAAAATACAGCACCACAGGGAACCCAGCTGCCACACAGAAAGTTGATCTCTCTAAAACCCTCTAGCCTGAAAGAAAAAAATTAGTTTAGACGTTTTTATAGGATTTCTCCAGCTAAAGCCCACCTTCAAATCCCACTTAACTTAGTATATTTACATGTGTCAAATTTTCATTATGTAATAAACAAGAACATGTGTACAAATATGAAGAAACTAAAATCAGATGGCTGGTGGACTGTAGGGAACTGTGATTTATTCAATTCCCTGCTGATATCTTTCCAGAAATGTCACATCCAGCTGCAGATTTTGGCAACCTATAGCCATTTCACCACCCTCAAACAGCTCTTAGTATTTCACAAAAATGCCTTTTATTATGCAAAAATAGACACTCTATATATTTCAGAATTGGGTAGCTCTGAAAGACTGATACCATTTCTAAATATCACTGGATTTCACTGTAAGATGTTATTTTTCTGTAGTATTGTAGAAGAAACTTACCCTCACTTAACTTGTCACTTACAGTAACACCAAATGAACCAGTATTCTAATTATACCTTTTCACATACTTTTGCTAGAAATGGTCCCAACTTTTGTGAGTCTGGATGTGTGAATACAACAGGTACCTCGCCAGCCACAGAGGATGAAGAACATACCAATGGCCAAGTGACGCATGAAAATAGTAGACAGGTAGTTGTCTGCAAAGATAAACAGAGAACCAGCAGCTGGAGCTGCTTAACTGGGGGAAAAGGGCAGGAGGACTAAAGACATGAGAGGCAGAAGAGAGCTTTGGGGAGCAGTCTGATGCAGGAAGGGCTCACCTCATCCTCCAGTAGGGGAAGCCTGTTCTGCATAGGTAAGGTACCAAAAAAAGGTAAAGGACTGACAAGACCAGGCTTAAAATATCTCAGGCATCAATCACTCTTATTATTAATATAGGTCAGTGGATAATGTCTTGCCCAACAGATATAAAACCAGTAAATATCACAAGTCTAAAAATCACCCAGGCAGTACATACAATAGAGAAACAGAGAAATTAAGCTGCTATCAGACTGTCTCACAACAAAGGCTGTTGCGGTAGACTCCTTTTCTTAAATAGGGAATTTCAGCATCTCAGCACATTTTTGAGAACTTGATCCAAACAATGGGGAAGTTTAACAGCACCAAGTAATTCTGTGGATGACACTATCTTCCACTAGACCTCATATTCAGTAACTGCTGCTGTGGAATATGTGTGTTCTGCAGATAAACACAGATCCATGTCAGATTTGTTCTCTGCAAAGACTGTCTGGAAATATGGGAAGATAATTCTGCCTCTGTCCTTTGAAATGGAGACTTCACTTACACAGTTGCCTTGCAGTTGGGAAAACTTGGTGCTTTTTAACAGTTCTGACCAGGTCTTGTCCTCTTGGAAAGTTTAGAGATAGTAAGAATTCCAAATTATTTTTTTTCTGAAGTCCATCTTCAAAAAGCACTTTCCTTCTCTGACGGTGCCTATTTACAAAAGTTTGACAGGAACACAAAGCAGCAGCAGCAATGATTCATGTCAAGCTTACTGCAACAGAGTAAAACTTTCCTTGCAGCATTTTTTCCCCTGTCTAAAACCACCAATGTGTTGCCAAAATTATCCTGGTACCCGATGTACAAGATCTTGGTGAGAAGACTCTGATGAGATAAAACAGTCAGAGATTTGGCTAAAAATGGAAGTGTTCTAGAACTCCTTGATCACCTCATCAAGGCCCTGGGTAAAGTATTGCTGATGGAGCTGCCTTAACAGGGTTGCCAAAATATCTCTGACAAAAATCTTCCTCAAAAAGAATATTAACAAAACTAAGCAGCCATTGGTAAAATCAGCTACTCTGACATAGATTAGAAATCAAAAGACAGAAAACAAAGCAAAAATAATGTATGAAATTTCAGCATCACAGATAGTTAATGTTTAGGTATCTCAAGTTCCCTGATTGGGCAAATGATGCTGACAGTTTTTGCAGCAGTTTAAAAAAAGAAGTGAATTTAGTATAATCAAAATAAAGATAACAGTTTATCACTTCAGATAAATGCCCTTAATTTAGATAAACACGCACAAAATTTTAAATTCATGTTTACATGTAGGGTAAGACAGACCACAGTTGCTAACCTCTGCCTGCAGCAATAACTAAGCCATTTCATTTGCATGTAGAGATTTAATTTAGGTTTTATAAACAAAACTGTAGATTAGAAAGACTGAAAAACACACTGCTTTATCTGCTGAATGTCCTCAGGGCCAGAAAGAGAGATGCTTTACACAAATAATCTGCAAAGAATCTTATTTTCCTGGAACAAAAGAGTGCTATGCACCATTTTACAACACTTAATGAAACCCCTAAGCTCTTGTTGCAAGTCCTTCTCCCATAAGGAGAAGGACCTTATAGTCTTATAGTTCTTGCAGGGTTTTATCCTCTTTGCAGCCAAATGCAGTGTGTTGTGAAGGTGCTCAATACCAGGCAGGAGGAAGCTGCTTCACTGCTAATAGTGATATTTTCTTCAGGACTATGATATATCCATAAATTTTTCCAGCAAGAAAATCTAGCAGCCACTCAGGGACAAACTATAGGACAATTGCAAAGGCCTCACCAGCTTTGAGGCAGTGAGAGTCCTTCACAAAACCAACTGTTCAGGAGCAAATCCCATCACCTCTCCACCTCTCCCTCATCACTGCCTTACACGCACAAGCAGCAATCAATCGGCCCCCAGCTGGCAGGCACACTATTTTTTCTATTTAACAACCTCCAGGGTGGTCTCTTTCACTAATCCCCCAGGCTGTACAACTGAGCTGGATCTGAAGTAGCTTCTGCAGTCAGCTGTTGGGAAGTACATAAAATGTAGCAAGCATGACTTGTTGGCAACAAGGCATTCCTGTAAGTATTTTCCCCATACCACCCTCTCAAGCATACCTTTACACTTTTCTTGCATATTGTGCATTTGTTCCTTAATCTTTCTGAGACTAGAATGAGATTTATAAATAGATCGGAGCAATGAAAATAACATTTAACTGTAACACTGTTTTAACTCTGAAAGTTTCTGGTACAAATCAAAGTTGAAAATGGAGACAAAATACAACAGTTTTTAAATCAACCAATATCAAATATGACAGTATACCATAAAAAAAGTGAGCCCATGAATTCTCCAAGTGAAGCCTTCTTTGCAGTGCCAAGCAAGCTCTCTCAGTGTGTGGGACTAGATTACCTGTGTGGCACTTTACACCTTTCCCTCTTGGAGCTGACAAGGCTGGACTGAGCTCAGTGCCACGGAGGGGTCCCCTCTGGCAGTAATGTGAAGCATACCTTCCTCTCCCCGCCTAAATGCTCTCTTTATTGGACTTGAGCAAACGCACAAAATTGACCTTTAAATCCTGGATATATTCACCAGGCCAGCTTCTCACTGAGCAACTTCAGTGCTACCTGACATTAGCATCCAGCAGGTTCTGTGGTAGCTCAGAGACGTATTGTCCCCAAGCAGAACTCTCACGGATCCTCCACCCTCAGATCTGAATATCATGGGCTACATTCTCAGATAGCCAAGCTAATACCACTCTGTTGCTTTACAGTATTTTATACATGCTGTGGTCCTGGCCCATTTTTTCAGCTTTATTCCTGAATCACTTGTGTAAGCAGTGTCAGAATTTGGTCCTAGGAAAAAATAATATCTTTTGAAAATAGATTCCTGGAAGATGAGGTAGAAATGTTTGATGCTGGTGAACCTTAAAAAAGGATTTAAGTTAGCTAAGCTGATTGGAAGGAAAACCAGCTAAAATCCTGATAGTAACATCAATGCGTAAAACAGAGCACTCCTAAAATAAAATTAAAATAGGTCAGAAGTTTTCACATTAATACTTTCATTCATTCTGTCTGCTGGAATAGGTTTTGTGGAATCACTCATCATTTTAATGCCCTTAATTCATCCTGTTTAAGAACCAAATATTACATAAATTATTATCAAAGTTTTCTTGTAGCACTTATTTTTAACAACTAAAGAATTATTACCAAATATATACACCACACAAAATAAAATGTGCAGAGACCACAAAACATTTAGATTAATACTAATGAGATAATCCACCTGCCTATTTCACTGAACAACAGCTGCACAGATTTAAAAGGGTTCAATTAAACTTTATTCAGTGCATAGATAATTGATCCAATGTGGAGAATGATGTCACTGGTAGGTTAAAAAATATGTTTTACCTTTTAAAATAAAATTTCTCCATTAGAAAAACTCGAAATATAAACCTGACACATAAATCATTCTGGTAACTGTTTTATAGAGCAACACAAAGAAGGAAAATTAAGCAAAATCACAGCAGGTACAAAATGCAGATGCCTGTTATTTCATCTCCTCTCAAAAAGAGGAAATAGAAATCTGAATGAGACATTGCTGTTGCTCCCCTTGCATATGGGAAGTACAATTACTCTTTGCTATTTTACTGGTTTTGTTTTTATTTTTTTTTCTGACACCTTCCATTTTTTTGCTTTCCTACTCTCCACAGCAATGAAACACCACCGTTTTCCTGTTTTAATTACTAATTTTAGATGGCACCAAAGTTGTGTAAAATGCGTTTTTAATAAATAGAGAGGAATTAATCTTTAAAGATCTGTCCTGGCCACCATATGCCTGGGGTGCTCAAATGATTGCTGTGGGAGCCTTTGGTGGACCAGGAGAACATATTCAGGACTCCACTCCAGGCTGCTGAAGATGAAAGCACAGCTTCTTGCCGATTTTGTATCTCTCTGTATTTATGGTAGTGAACTGCAAAATACATAATTTCTTGATACAACATAGCTTTATTTTTGACACTGCTAGTGGCAGTCAATAATCTGCCATTCCATCCACTTCGTATCAAAATATTGCAAACATTAATAGAGAGAAAGGGCAAAATATAATAATCATCTATCCACTGAGACATTACTGTAGTTTTCATCCTTATAACATTTCAGTAGCTATGTGGAGTTGGCACTGACTTTAATCTGAAACTGTCAAGGTGGTTTCAGAGAGACACTGAGAAAAAGGCAATTTAACCTGCATATGACACCAATAATAGGTTTCTCCATCACAAAAGGAACTTTAAACAACTTCTCACTCACCAGTATGTTGCATGGTCACCAGTGTGAAGGAACTACCTGCTCCCTGCTTAGACCAGGTCCCTGAATACTTCTGAGCATGTCAGAGCTATCCCAGAGGTGCAGCTGTTGGATACACTTAAAGCTCCTGAGCCAGATATCCACAGTCCTCATTCCTGCCAGAGGCAGGATAATGCTACTGGTGCACCCTAAAGTAATGGGGGCTTTGGACCCAATTCTTTGAGTCACTTGATCAATGTATTTCAGAAAATAATGGTTGGAGACAAATTTTATCAAGCTGGATTAACCATTCAGTCATGATGCTCTTTAATAGCTAGGGCATGATATTTTACTGTAAGTATCTATCTCCTTCCCACTGTGCATGTAAAACTTACTATTGCTCTGGCTCTAAACAAGAAAAACAGTGCTTGAAAAAGAGCTCCTCCTAAAAGAGCATATTTCCTTCACCTATATATAGCTGTGCACATTAGATGAATTTCTGGTGAGTGAAATAGAGCAAGCAGTGCATGCCAACACCATGTGCAGGTGTTGAACATACCTAGAGAGTAAATCACATTCCAGAGGGTTTAAGTAGACCGTACTGAGATTCCTTTTCTTATATATGATTTTGGATTGTTGCTTCTTGAAATTTAGTGTAATTAAAGTTACTATAGATATATTTCAGAGAGACAGATATACACACATTAATATACATGCACATACTACAGTTCATTGTTCTTGACTGTGAAAGCATATGACTATTGACACTGTCAATTTTTATTTCATTACTCATCACTGCTTACTCCGAGTGCTAATAGTATATTTCCACAGAGTTTGTGTGTGCTGCAATGTAAATTCTGACACTGCTAGTGTCAGTCACTAATCTAACTTATTCAGTTCATGTCAAGATGATACATCACAATGCTCAACAACTGTCACTCCTGCTTTAAATAGATCTACATTTTTCTCAACTTTACAATTAAACACACCTACATATACGTATCTTCAGTTCCACATCAAGTTTCACTTTAACAATATAACCATGAAAGTAAACCAAAATATTTTTCAAAGTAATTACTAGATGGGATGGGGGTTTTGATGGCTTGGTTTGATTTTTATGAAACCCTTTTGAAAACTAAAAGCAAACTGAGAAAATCCTGACATGTTTAAAGTTGTTTGTAGGTCCACATTTTTCTCCCCCAAACATAAAAAGCGCGTTGTCACCAAATTGTCACTTCTGTGTGCTTACTAGCACTGGTTTGTAGTGTGTCCAAATTGATGTTTAAAAACCATCTGTTTAAAAATGTTTACTTATTTCAAGGGTTAACTAGATTGTTTAAACTAACTACCATCACTTTGGTTTTGAACATAATTTTAAAGGAAAACCTAAGCCTGGTACCATGTAATCCTCTCCCTTTTCTGGAGTTATTGCTCTGCCTCTGTTTCTGTGCTTTAGTGATTAAGTTTATGTTATTTCCTACAGAATGTCCAAGCTATGCTTATTCTTTCTTATGCTTCCCAAATATTACTGGATTTTTGTTAAGAGCTCCTGATGATATACCGTATTCTTCTTTACCTAAGTTTAGCATTCCCTTTGCGGAATGATAACATTCCTTCTGTGTTTTAACATAAACTTGTTTCTTTCTCTTGCCCTGGTCTGGCCAGTGCTGATACACAGTGGAACGTGGTGCTGTTTGGGCAATTGGGCACATCCTTGTTTTAGCCTCACAAGCTGAGCACTCCTCTGACAGCCAGGGTCAGGGAACAGGTTTGTAAAACACCCCAAGGACAGCACCTGTGCCCTTCTGCCTATCTACATCAGGTCTGTAAACTGGTCTGTGTTTGGATCAACAAGGAACAAGAAGTGGCACAGGGGCTGTTGGGCTTTCCTTTGTCCTTGATAGGTGCTGAGAGAAATCCTTCAGAGGAGACTGGCAAGAACAGGTTAAGTACAGAACCTATAAAAGTGACATAGCATCGTCACATACATATACATTTCTGGTGAACCTGAGTTCCCAGCCAAACTATCTGCATTAACATATTCCTCAAGAAAGTGTACTTAGGTTTCTTATCCTTTGCAGTTCTAAAAGACAAGTTTCTGTAATACAGAAAGCCCGGAAAAAGATGCTTTTTTGCAAAAAATATGCAATTTTTTGAACATGACAAAATAGCTTTCTCTTTTCAATTTTTCCCACTCACATTCAACTGTAGTTCAGTCCTTAGCAAGACTAGAACCTTGAATGTTTTAAAGAAATGAGATTTTGAAACAGAGAAGCAATAAATAGTAGACAATTTAGTGCAGCACTGTATCTCACTTTTAACAACAAGTGAAGTTGCATTGATCTGGACACAAACAGACATAAGCATAGGAAAATCTGTGTCACCCATGAAATGGTTTTGATTGAATCTATTCCAATTATTTCATTGATTATGTGCATTTTTTCTCCACCGTATGAACTTACACATGTATGAGAACTTCAAAGAAATACATCCAGTGCCTAGCAGGATTTTCAAAATAATCTAACCTTTTAAAATCCTACTGGCAGCCTATCTACATTTTTAAATGCCTAAGCATCCTTTAAAACCTGGCCATCTGCAACCATAATTTTGTCCTCTTATAAGAATGTGCAATGTAGTTTTTGAATCTTCCTCCAATTTTTGTGGCTGTCTGACAGTACATTTTATGCCTAATTAAATAAACACGAGGGGAAAGGGAACTTCAGTTTTGTTTTCATACTGATTTATAGAAGAATGCATTAAAGCATGCAAATTATCTCTGTGAAGTAAGAAGAAAAAAACCAGTAACACTGATCTATATTTTTGCTTATTTTACATAATTGAAAAGACATAATGGTAAGAAGGAGCAATGGTGATTTATTCCATTGATCTAAGAAGTAAACGTCTATTTACGATGGGCTAAGCTATATCACAGATTAACTTTTAGGGAGAGCAGTAATGCTCTTCTAGGTAGCATAAGAAAGCCTAAATAAGTTTGTTTATATTAATGAAATTACTTAAATCCACTGAATCACTAAAACAAGCCTGGTTTTACACAGTGCAACTGAGAACAGGATTTAACCCATAAAGTAATTTAATTTTTATGGATGAGCATACACAACACACAGTAATAATGGAAAATGAAGAAGTCATATTTCCCATGGCAAACATAACTCCTCTAGATTGCAGAGATGTAGATTATATGAATGATTAAAATGTAACAGTAGTAGAAAATACTACCTATGCACTTGGAGGTCAAATTTTAATTCCTGTGGGAACTATAACTTTGAAATTTCTGATGCATGTATTTAAATTTTCAGACATAATGTTGATTTTCATGTTGAATATAATTTAGCTTTTGGAATCACACATACCATTCCCATACCACTCAGTTCATCTCTCAATAAAGTATGCTTTTGAAGTAAGAGTGTTTAATATGACAGCTCTGGCATACCTCTGATTAATTGAGCTTCTTTCTAGGAGTTATACGCACCACTTGATACCTAAAAGTCTGACCTGCTTTGAGTTAGGACTTGATCATCACTACTCATCCCTCTCATGAGCAAACAAGCCTAATGACAGTGTTATGGATTCAGGAAAGGTTTCAGATGCAAACATGGTAGGCTGCACAGCTAAGACATACATATATCCTTTATTTAAGGTGACAAAAAACTTAAACATATCTTTCAGTACTGTCTCATGCAAACAGAGTACATCACTAGCCTGGACACCAAGTTATTTAAAGCTATTATTTAGTACTGTAATAAGTAGCAATTTAAATACAAGGTAAAATCATTACATTGTCTTGTTTACTACTGATGTTAATGTCAAACTGACGTGTAATGCTCCAAAAAAAGGCAGCCTATGATTTGTTATCATTAAACTGTCAGTTTTGTCGTGTTAGGCATAGATTCATACTGTACTTCTTTCAGCATATCCCTTTATTTTCTATCAGTCAAAAACCGAAGTGTTTTAATTGTGTCTCTGCTATTTTTCTATTAACTGTTTCGTGCATTTTTTCTCTGGCCTTTTAATTGCAGTTTAATAGTGGTCATTAACACATTAAGGGGTGTTAGAAGAACATTTGAAGTCCTCTTGACTTCTACCAAAGTTGACACTTCAATGCTAGAGTAATTTCAGCTATTCATTTATTTAATAGTGACCTATGCAAATGTGGAACCATGTCATTTTACAAATTGACTGTAATAATTAACTAGAAAGGCAGAGTAAAATGAAACAGGTTATAATTAGAATAAAACTGCTACAGTATTACGTCAGCTAGAATAAAATAATCTCAAATGATTAAATTGGTTTCAATTATTAAGAATCAGTTTAATGTACCCACTGTTCTGATTTTTTACATTTCTCTTTTTTGTGTGCATTAGATGTCACCTCATACAATTTATGCATTTTATTCATCTTGGTAAAACAGGCATTACAAAAGTTTAATTAAGTAGTAAAAGACTTCATATTATTCCGTTGAATTCTAAATTAATTGCAGAAAGAAATGATAGTGCATAGTACATACCATTCACACACATTTTGATTAGATGCATCTATTGTTAGCTAATATTTCTCTATCCCAGTGTATAGATAGAAGTACTGATATAGAGGAATATGTAGGTATACACCCAGAAATAATGGTTCTGGCTCCCACAGCATGTTTTTAACTCACGTGAACAATATAATTTTCAACTATACTACCTAGATCTTTATCTTCAGGGGTACTCATGTCACGGTTCATAATAAATATGGAATTTTAAAATTACATTTTCCTTAAAAATTTCACCTTGCTTATTCAGTTCATTTTGCAGATTGAACATACGAAGACAAATGCTTAGATGCTTGTAGGTGCACACAAGCCTACATAAGATAGACATATTTGTTAATAGGCAGCATGTAAAAAGTTACATGTTGAAGATGACATGAAAACATTATTTTTATCTCAATTTTCAACATAGTGGCTTATTGGCAAATATGTTTTCTTTGGCTTTACTTGCCATTTGTTAACTCTGCTTTAAGCATGCTGCAAAATAATGCTATAGATTATATGGCCAGCAGGGTGGACAGCTTCTGATTTAAAGCCACTGTATTTAAGATTGACTTTCATCTTTCTGCATATACAGTTTAAAGTGATTGTTAAATAAAATGAGACATTTTTAACTTGAACAAATCCTACTGTATTGCTTGGCTGACTGGTCAAGAACCTTCAAGGATTATGCCTCACTGCTCTGAAGTGAGGCTACAATCTCTGATGCTTAGATTTGTAACTATATATCAGACTGTAGCATCATTGACAAAAGTTACTGTTTTAAGATATATTTGCCATTGCTCCTCTGATGTGTTTGGTTCCAGCAGGGGCAGTTAAACCAGTAGCTGAGTGTTTGCATGCTGTGTTCATTATGGCTTTGACAGGACTTTTACACTCTCCTTTACACAGTGATAAACAGTATTATGTGAGTGATCTCAGGAGCATTACCTATGCAAGTGTCTGCATCAGTAGACAGATTTTTTCAAAAACATATTCTTGTGTGCAAAAAAGTTGGTGATCATGAGATGTTATCATCAGCAGAAGAGTATTTGGAAGAAAGAAACCTTACTGGTAAGCTTGATGACAGTTTCAGCATAACAAGAGAACAAAACACAGTTAGCAACCTACACGCCCCCATGGGTTTAGTTATGAAATTGAATGTGCTCCATGGCATCTCAAGAGCAGTGGAAATCCTGAGGCTCCAGATTGTTAGCCTCTTCTCCAGCTTCTCAGGAAATGGTTTTGGGAACCCATTAACCTTTGACCACAGGCCACCAGACAAGTTGTTTAAAATCTCAGGGCCTTTACCTTCCATATCTTTCATGAAGCAAGATGCTGACTGCTGATGCAATCAGTATTTCAGGTTGTAAAGGAGCTCTCTGACCTACCTGTCACACCCTTACCTTTCTTAGGGGTCCTATGAATTTGCTAAGATCACTTCCACACCTTCCAAATGGAATTAGACTTCTTTTCATTGTATCGTAATTAATGTTATGCAGTTAAAATAATTTATTTATTATTAATTACATTTTCCAAATGTAATTAAATTTCTTTGCGTGGAACAAAGACAATCAGTAGATCACAGTTAACTGTATTCATTCCACAAAATATAATTAATATAGCAGATTATGGTAGCTCAGTACAAATAACCCATTCCTGAAAGTCTTACACCTGTTAAATATGGATCATTTACACAAATAGTTACTTTATCCTAGAACAATTGCTTTGCAGACCTTTGTGATGCATTTGCTGGAAATCTGCTTTTTGAGCAGTTCGTATCACATTTCAGCAAACATCAAACAGCCCAAAGGTGGCACATGTAAGAATTTGAAAAATGCATCTCAACTTCTCAAAAAAATACAGGAAAAGAAATATTGGATGTGCAAACTATACAATAATGTACATAGAACTTTACAAGAAAATAGTCTAAAGAAGACTTGGCACTCTTTGTATAAAAGATCAAGGAAGTATGGCTATTGTGTGACTATGTGCAGCAGGAATGTCCAGTGGCTGTAGCAGGAAGTCGAGAGGCAGTGACTGAGTAACATCGCTGGTAAGCCTCTGCCAAACCATAAGATTTCTTTCAGACTCCAGTCTGAAAAGTACCTGCGACCTACATCTCACCCCAAAAAAATAAAAAGCATGAGATAATGTCAGTGTCTGGCATGTGGTCTAAACTTGTTTAAGGTCTGGAAGTCCTCCCCTGGGGCTTAGTGTCAGTGGAGAATGAAAGCAGCTACTCTGAGCCATAACAGCTAGATCAGCTCTTAGGCAGCTATGGGACTAGATAAGTTAATGATGGCATTTAGTTTGGATAACCTAGCCTTCTCTAAATTAGACTTCGTTTTAGTTTAATTCTGTTACTAACATTCAACCATAGCATGGAGTAAAAAAGACTACCTATCCTGTTCACTATCCTGAAACTTACCCAGTTCCTTATTTATTACTTCCATAGCAGTAGAAAAATAAATATAAAATTAACCACTCATGTTGGCCCAGCGTGTCTCAAAATGTCTGTAAGCTGTTGGCTGAATAAGACACATGTATGTTGAAAGGAAAAAAAAATCAAAATAAATTTATGCGACCAGTTGCTTACTTTTCTTTCTCTAATTACTTTAAAGGTGAGAAGTGAGAGAAAAATGTAGGCTATGAACTCCTTCATGCAGGGGAAGAGAAACAAGAAAACAAGCATCCCATAAAACAATGCTACTACTGCATCTCACCCTTCAGTGCCAGTAATCTTCAGCTTACTCCACATCAGCCTTCAGCTTTCATCCCCAACAGAATGCTGTCATCACTCAAAGCATTCCTGTTCTTCCCTCTAGTACAGTGACCTGTAGTAACCATCCTAAAGTTGTGAAGTAACCGTCCTGTTAAACAAAATCAAAGTCTCCATTCACCAAAGTCTTTATTTTGTATAGCTGCATGAACAGGAACAAACGCTAACTTATCAAAACAGGGCACGAAAAAGAAAATTATATAGAAATATTATTTATCCCACAACTGCAGGTTTTTGCGTGCTAGCTCAAAGAGAGCCCGGAGGTGTAGCCACAACCCAACTGCACTATGGCAGGCACAGCCACACACAGAAGCGCAGGCAGACGGAGGTGCGCTCCTCACCCGAGGGGGCTGACCCTAAACAGGGTGTGAAGGCACGCAGGCAGAGGCAAAGAAGGGGAAGAGAGGGGACTCTCCGTGTAAGCTCCACGCAAAAAATTCAGGTAGGGAGCAAGAGACAGAGAGCCAAAGACCGGAGGGTGTCCAGGTATTTTATAGTGGGGATAGGAAAGGCGGGGATAAGGGATACAGCCAATGGGATACGTGACAGGAGACAGGGTTGAGTGCAAGGGAACCAATGGAAATAACACAAAGGAGGGACTTAGGGAAGGATCCAATGGGGTGTCGAGTACTACAGAACTTTCTAGAATTAAATCACAAACTTTTACATAAAACAGGGAGGGGAAAACATGAACCTATCATATAACAATATGTAAACTGTGGAAGTGGGAGATTATGGGCTCTCACCCTAACCATGAGGCATTAAGCTTTGGTGCCTGACCACCGCAGCTTGGTGTCAGGGGTTCGGGTGGCTGCAGCCACTTGCACTGCCACACACAATGTCTCAAACAACTTTTTCCATGCTAGTTGCAGCACTGGCAGCATTGGACTGTCAGAAGTTAATCGATCCTTCTTTGCTTTGTCAATTTTTTTCAGAATAGCTAGGGAGATCTTCCAGCAACCATCATTTTGAATTCTTTGAGCAAGCTAGCTTTGATGATCCATCATGCTTACATCTATTTTCACAATATTTCATACTCTTTTATGGCCAGCAATAAAGCTAAAAATCCCCCAAACTGTTTTCCTTTTTCAAAAATCCTATTATACATACATGTAATAGTTACGGTGTCTTCCCTGTAGCATATCTAGGAGTGGAGTCACCAAGTTAACAGTACCACTTGCTGGACTAAGTGGTAGACTGCCAGTGTAGTGGAGAGATCTGAGCTAGGCTGTAAACTGAGGTTTCCACAGATGGAAGGAAAGAACATGGAGTGTGAGACAGGATCACCTTCCTTTTTTTCCATTTTGCTTGATCTTTTAGTCACTAATAGCTGTGTACCTGCAAAGAGCAATTTGCTATTGAATGAAAACAAACCTGACAAACTGAAGTACAAACCTGACTTGGACTGAAGTAGGAGAGCAGTACAAGCAGAGGAGGTATACTTAGATTTATAACGCAGTCATGGCACAGCAGAAGTCCATGGCATTTATTTGGAAGAGTTGGGTTTTCTCCTGGAAAACATTACTCTCATTGTGGTTTTTTTTTCCTGTAAGAAAGAATTTCCTGTTACATAAAGCAATTTATGTCTTCAGAAACAGCAGTAACGTCAGTGATGGGTGGCACCCTAGATTATCCCTCTAGTAAAAATTTGGTTGATTAAGTGAAAAAAGTTTGTAGCTACAGGACTGATTGTGGCTACTAGCTTTTTCCTTTTGTAATTCCCATTTCTCAACTTCATATGAGATTGACACTAAGCTTTGTCACTGACAGCTTGCCTATTTCAGTGAGATTCACACAAAGAAAACGTGTGAAAAACTGAAATGAGAAGGTTCTGTTTGTAGATTGTTGTAAGGCAGGAAAATAATATATGTGTTGAATGTGACTAGGCAGAACTTGAGAAACAAGAATCCCATTACTTCTTTCCCTTTTGCTAAAGGCATATTTGACTTTGCTGTCAGTAGCACTTGCAACAGTGAAACAGAAAGAAAGTGTGTAGCCATATCGCTAAACTTTGACTACCGGCTCAATATATCAGTGCACATTTGGATGCGAATGCATTTTTCTAACAATGAGTATACAGCAGAACTGTGTACTCATACAGTATACAGCTATTTTTGTCACAGTTAAAATGCCAGCTATGGATGTGAACATACACAGATTCAGTCTGATATCCTGTATGGCTCTAGATGTACTCATGTCTCTTTATGATTTACTTCTGTATTGCTATCTTCAAGTCTCCTTGATTCTTTTTTTTTTGATTTGCACATCGTATTAGTCTGCCATTTAACTTTAATTTTTTAAGCTAACTAGAAAGAAGGGGCTGAACAAATATCGGAAACATTTTCTTTGAGTATCCATTTGAATTAAACAGCCAGGTAACATTTGACCATGTTTGTGACCCTTTCATGTTTGCTTTTCATGAATTTTCAAGTGTTTGATCTCTGTTAGGGAATGGATTAGCAAAAAGCAAATTTGTAATTCAAATGCTGGAAACTACACCAGCACCAATTTAAAATTGTATATTCAGATATTGTATTTGAAATTTGAAATTCACATTGATTTGATTAATGAAGTGAGTTGCAGCCAGCTCATGTGTCTCCATATGCCTACTATTTCACCTGGGGAGGAAAGTGATAAGGTCTTTTCAACAATCTTTATACCTAAATTTAGTTGTATTTTTTCAATTCTGCTTGTGTCCTGGTGTGATTTAGTGCAGCCTCTGGGCTGTTCTAACTTCCATCAATTGTGAAAATCACCACCAACACTGCTACTATGTAGGAGTGGTGAGCAGATCAAATTGGCCAGGCTGGCATCTGGGAAAAACAACTGAAGTCAGTGAAGATGTCTGACAATTATTTTTAGTTTTGGTATGGAGTGTACCAACAATGTTTATTGATTCTAATAATTCTTACCTACTTTTAAAATGTGCAGTTTCACAAATAGCTTGGGAACATTCAAAAGTGACATTTTAAGACTAAATTATTAATTGCAAATTATTTGCTGAGTTCTGATATTGTAGATAAAATGGGCTGTTCCTTTCCTCTCTGTTGTCTTGCAAGGACAAGTGACAACAGTGTGTTGTCACTTGACAGAACATGAAGATGCACCAAAAACACATTCCCAGTGAAATACAAACACTGCAGTCATATTTGATGTGTTCCGTATACATGACTGTTTAAGCAGTAAATCATGCAATACGGTGGAACCTAAAAACATTTCTGAATCTGAGAAGTCTCATAGGAAATTTTTAATTTTTTTTTTTAGGATGGGTTTTTAATGCATCTTCTCTTACCACCCATTCTGCCCGTGGTGCAATCAGTTAGCCAAAATCCATGGGGAAAATGGTCTTTCTAACTATGCACAATAACTTCACATTAAAACTTCAAAGCTGTTTGACATACACTAAGAGAAGTTCTAATTTATTCTGTTTTCTTTCAATGCTGGCAAAACTCCTTGATCTCTACATTCTTCTATCAAATTCACAGCCTGTCCCCTATTTCTTTCTCTATTTTTTTCCCTTTCCCAATGGATGCGTTTGCTAAAGAACCAACATATTAAGGAGCATATTATCCATGGACAGTGGAGGATGCCTGAAGAAACTGACTTTCATAAAAAGGGCTGTTTTTTGCCCTATACACACTCTTTATTATTCATACAAATTGATTTTCCTCGGTCAGACTTTGTCCCCTGTTCTTCTGTCAAAACAAACAAACAAACAAACAAATGAGAAACAGTGATATCCCTGCATCATTAATTGATATAATACTGAGATCAGCATGTCAAGGACATGGAAGGAGAAAATAGAGGCAAATAGAGGGTAAGTAAAAATGTAAGGGGCATATGTGCATATTTCAGAGCTACCAGAAGGAGAAAACATAATCTGAGTTACAAACACATTTCTGCTCCATCAGTGAACGGGGAACTATTTCTATTGCATTCTTTCCAACTGAGTTTCAGTCCAGTGATATGTGCAAAGGATAGGTTAAGGCTTTAAAAAAAAAAACATTTTATGCTACAGACATGAATGTGTTAATCTTATGGAAGATTTTTCTTTTTTTTTCAGCGAGTTCCATAAACTACTTGTGTTTGTTTATTACTGTGAAACCATTCCCCAGACTCAGGCATTTACAGGATTTTTGGCTCAAACAGGTTGAATTGATCCAGGATTTTCCTGTTAAAAGCCTAGATAAGCTGGAATCAGCAAATACTGTCCATCATCTTAGCACATGGACACAAAGGGAGAACTTTTAACAAGCACTGGCTGAAGTGGGAAAAGCTAAATATAATAGATTATGCAGCTGAAAAAACAGACTGGAAATTTACTTTAGAAAACTCAACTTAGAGAGTTTTGACTAATAAACCACATACATATACTGTACAAAATCTCACTTTATTTCCAAGAATCATCACAGAGACCTATTTTACTCCTATTCCTGATAAAAATTTGGTCCTGTCCTAAAAGGGTACATGCACTAGTTAGGAACACTGCTTCTTCTGTTTTTCTGAACTTACTTTTTTATTTTCAAAGGCTTCAGAAACAGAGGAGGTGAGCTGTTTGGGACAAAATCTGTGCAAACTTGAAAGTGAACCAAACCCCAGAAGGGTTCTCCTTGAACAGTGGAAGGATGTAGTAAATTTTTTTCAACTTATTTCTTATTTTCACACACCTTCAAAATTGCAGGTTGTATTTGGCACTGGAAGTGGGAGCATGGAAAACAATGGAAAAGTTTGTTCCCAGAGAATTTCCAGCCCAGCTTTGCAGGCTTAGAGTTTGAACATGCGTAAGACTGCAAGCGAGTTATCTGACCCAAATCAGCCCTTCCCTGATTTGTCTATTAGAAACTCAGCATCAAAGTAATCTTCACCTTCCCATAATATGGCAACTTCCAGAATACTTCTGAATGCATAGGGTTGTCATGCTGAGAGATTATTCCTAGAAAGATGGCACATGAGGGGTTATATCATTTCGCCATTCAATCCACATTTCTGCTCTGCCCCTGACAGTGGCACAGGTCTCTCTCTCTCTCTAAAACATACATATGTATTGAAAAACACGTGCTTTCAGAATCAGGCATATTGTTAGAAATGAATTATTACCAGCAATACCTATCTTCCATATATATATACATATGTACATATATGTAGATGTGTGTGTGTATACATGTATGTATATGTGTGTATATATGAATACATTATATATATGTATTTATATATACTTATATTATAAATACCATATTCCTACAGTATGCTGTGTGAACCTAAGCATTTGAAATATAAATAGTATATATAGAAGCTACTTATCATTCAGCAGTGATATATATATAATGGTGTGTTTGATTCATCTTAAATACCTCAATTCAGCTGTTTTCTACAGTTTTTTTCTGCTACATCCTAAATCCTTTTTTTTTAACCTTCCCCCAGCTTTAAAGCAAAATCCTACATTTATTTTCTGCATTCAGTACTCCCAATCTGACCATTTACTTAATTTTGAATGAACAAAATAGTATATTTCAATGAAAATAAACCTTTACGTCTTTGGATTATTTACTGTTTAGACAGCAACTAAGTGAATTTCATGGGAAACATTTCCCTTCATGATGCATTAACTTGAGAACAGCTTAGATAGATGTAGAACTGAGAGCTCTCTGCAGGCTG
>NC_047057.1:24727810-24760310 GCF_000738735.6 Corvus cornix cornix
AGTCTTTTGATAAATAAAGGAGGCATTTTGATCCATTTTTAATAGTAAATTGTTCAGTGAAACAGGAGATTATAGTGGGCTTCTCCAACTAAGACAAGATAAAAAAAGAGTTATTCCCTAACTGATGAAGTTTTTGTCCCCATAATGGATAATTATGGAATAACCCTCTTTTGTAAGTGTTTAAAGATAAGAAAATGCTCTCAACTAAGTAGCTCTCAACTCTTACATCTTCTATAAAAGGCTGTGATTTGTCACAGAAAAAAAACACGCAAACCTCTATTTGATCTGCTTTTATTCAAATTTTTACACTGTATGCAGAGGGGCATCTCCATATGGGTGCAGTCATTCACCCATCTGGATCTCAATGGAGAATTTATAGGTGTGAAACTGCCAGCACTCAGCCACACTGACTGTCAGGCTGTATTGTTTAGAGGTATTAAGTATGGACTTGGGTGCCTGAAGTTAAAAAAGTACTGTGGAAATACAAGTTATGTGACTATGGAAGCACATGTCCACTGAAAACACACTCTTAATGTTTACACTTGTTCATATTGCATGGGATTTTGTTTGCAGTGAAGTCTGGAGATCTAAAAAAATATATGTATTTTTTTCTTTTACCTCTTAAAAATATATTTAACAAACCTGCATATGAAACATTGGAATTTCTTAGTGCATAGTTCTAACAAAGGATGGGCATGGGGAATGGATACAGTTTATTTTTAAATTAAATAAATACCTTTCTTCCATACCCTTGAGAGCTAGCTGATTTATCAGTTAATAAAATAATCATACACCACAGACTTGTGCTTCCAATTTATTTTAAAAAGAAATAACATTGCATTTTTGACATATATGAATACAAATGTAACACTAGAGGAAACTTTGTGAGTAACCCTGTACATATATCAGCAACCCTGCATGAATAACCTTACTTGCTTTTTCTCTGCTATTTATGGTATGGATTCTGCATAAACACTTATTTCTTCAACAATTCCCAATTTATGTATATTACCCTATAAACCTCAATGTGACTGCTGACGAGGAAAAACTATTCTCTGACTAGAGAATAGAAAATGTTTATTTAACACAAGTGAAAAGGAATTTAGTTTTAAATCTACAATTAGATATCACTAGTATTTACACCTAACACCATAAACCTAAAATGAAATGTATTTATTCAAAAAAAACCTATGTCTGAATTGACTACTTTTCTTGCTTAAAAATGCTGATCCAGATTTCAGAACTGCAGAATTTGGACAAATCCAGTGTGTGCTAGACAGAAATGTTCACGTGCACCTCTCAGAAGAATAAGGCCCATGTCTCCTAGCAGACTTTTTCTTTTATTTTCTTTTAATTCCTCTTAAGTTTTGTGGCCAACAGAACAAGAGAAAACCACGTAGGAAGATTCTAAGTAGAGGTAAGTGATGGCAGAGCTGGGGTACTGTGTGGCAATCCAGCCCAGCAGTGACTGCAAGAACAGAATGAGCATGGATCTGAAATCCTTTGGTGAATATGGGGCTCATTCCTGCAGCCCTTGTATGAATAACTGAATAACTTCCATGGGTCTGCTTGCATCAGGAAGGTGTAGTCCCCTGAGCAGACTGTGCCATTTCAGACCCCTGTTTTTTGTTTTTGATGTGAAGTTGGACTCTTTGGCGTTCCCATCCCCATTCCTCTTGTCTCCTGTTCTAATTCTCTATTTTTTGGACATATGCTTCTCCCTCTCTGCTCTTTAAATTCACTCTGCTCCCTTCTGTATATCAGCCTCAGTTCTACTTTGTTATTTTTGTTGCTTGCTTTGTCCTCCCTCCATCACTACTCCAGACACTTCTCTCCCCTTTGCTAGTCTGTTTAGCTCCTTGGGGACCCTTAACACTCCCCCACAACTGAGCAGATTCTCATTTTTAGTGATATTTTAAAAACTCTAGGCTATATTCTCTTCTCTTGAGAGAAAATTAAAAATAAAGAAAAATACCCACAAAACAAACAAAAAACCCCTTTCTTCAGAAACTCCTCTAGCTTAAACTCAGAAACTTTAAGTCAAATTCTCTTTTCAAAGGGACAAAGGAGATTGAGACCTACAAGGATGCCAGGGCACACCACCCACTGAAGTTCACGGAGTCACAGGCATTTGCCAGAGGCCCTTGGGCTCAACTGATCAATCCATTCTGCAAGGCAGGAAAGCATTCTCTCCCACGCCAGCAGTGCAGCCCTCTGACAGTCAGTGCAGATGTTGGTGTAAAATTTGCTCTCTGAGGCCCAAACAAGGCTGAACTCGATGGGAATCTCACTACTGATTCTGCAGTGTTGTGGCTTTAGCCCAGCCAGCAGCTCAGCCTCACGCAGCCGCTCCCCCACAGTGGGGTGGGAATTGCAAGGGTAAAAGTGAGAAAACTTGTGGGCTGAAAACACTGTCTATGTTATTAATTGTTGTCTTCCCTGATGGGGGAGATGTTCAGATTTTTCAAGGAGAAAAAAGGAGGCAAATGGGACTTCATGCTTCTCAGTCTCCAGATAGGTGTTTATTAATTCTTATTTAAGGAGTACAAGCCACTGGCGTGGCCTAGACATAGCACAGAGCAGAGAATGCAGCAAGAAGGCAACTTATCAAGATTTCACAGCCTTTTTAAAGGTAAATTACCCCATGAAAACTTAAAAGGCAAGATATTTTCACTTTTTTACCAATGTCCAACAAGTTCCTAAATCACGTAGACAGGAACTGCAGAATTCTTTATCCAATCATCCCAAACTACTCCTACTGCAGAATATGGAGTAGTGGAAGAAGAAGAAGGTTTGCAGAACAACAACAATCCTGAATTTTGATGTTTTTTGCTTTTATCTATTTACTATGCAAATAGACCTAAAACCTCTAAATTTTTCACCCTGTGATAATCTCACATAGTATTCTATCACCTAATTCACACCATTGTAGATTCAAATTCTTCCCAGAGGCTAGGCAAATTTTCCCATGGACAAAGGCCAAAACCAGAACTGTCCAGGGGGGTAAAACCCTTCAAAACAGGCAGAGAAATATTCTCTGCATTCTGGGTTCCCACAGGCTGAGATAAAGACAGTTCAATAGATAATATAAAAGCCATGCATGCAAACAAAACTAAACAAGGACTTCATTCACCACTTCCCATGGGGAGGCAGGTGTTTACCCATCTCCAGGAAAGCAGGGCTCCATCACAGGTAATGGTGACTGGGGAAATCAAACACCATCATTCTGAAAATCATCCCACATTTCCTTCTTCTTCCACCTTTATATACTGAGAATGATGCTATATGGTCTGGGATATCCCTTGGACAGGTGGGGTCAGCTGTCCTGACCTCACAACCCGTTGTGCACCCCCAGCCTCTTCGTTGGTGGGGTGGGGTGAGAGGCAGAAAAGGTCTTGATGCTGTGTAAGAACTGTTCAGCAATAGCTAAAACATTCCTGTGTTGTCAATCCTATTTTCAGCACCAATCCAAAACAGTCCCGTACCAGCTACTGTGAAGAAAATTAACTCTGTCCCAGCAGCCCACACAGTAAGTAGATATTTGGAGCATCAGGCCTTTGGGGGAGGCACACGAAGGTGTGAGGTGGAAGCTTATGCTTTCTCATGTGTATCTGTGGAAGAGTTATCAGGAAATCCTGATCATGTAACTGTGCTGTTTCTCAGATTACATTCTGACAGTACTTTCTGCTAACAATATAAATTAGTCCATTCTCCTTCAGATGAAAACAAACCTGTTGGGATGGTTGTCCCTTCTGAAAGTTGAAGACTTCTCTGCCCATCCTACTTCATATTTCTTTGAAGTACCAAGCCAGAATTTCTTTTGAAAGCCTCCAACTGAGACTACTTAAACTGTCAGTTGCACGGTGTAAATCTGGAGTTAACCCCACTGCAGTGTTCACAGAGGTTAGCCAAGGACAGATCCTTCCCTCATCAATCCATGTGCTGAAGAGCACCTGGGGACCACCAGTACAAGAGAGCACAGGCTCATGCCCAGTAAATACTGACGTCAGGGAGAAACGCCTGAGGCAGAAGGACAATAAAAAAACAAAAAGGAGAGAGTAAAGAATTAGACCAGAGAGGGAAAAAAGGAAAGAGTCAGAAGCTGGGGGTGATGATGGGTTACTTGTTTTGATACACTCCAAAGGAATGGGGTGCAGAGGGAATAGGATGGAACACTCACATATCACTCCATAAAATATTTCAGCTAAATAATTCTGTTGTGTTTAAACCTGGAATTTAATTAAATCATTTACTCTTTTTTTTTGTCCAAATTTAATCTCAGTGCATGACATTTAGTAGTGTAAGGATAGGTTGTCATATTTGAATTTTTTATTTTTTAACATATGCCCATTTTATAATGACATTAAGACACTTTGACTAAGCAGTTGAACTGATTACTCCACACCTCAGATGTGCTGGAGGCATGAGGTGAAATGCACCAGAGGTGTGCATTAATCAACCTTGCCATATAGTCTGTCCTGTCTCACTGCTTAATTAAATTCCAAACCAAATAGTTTTGGTGAGAAGGTTAGGAGGGACCACTTTTTCAAGTGGGTTTTGCATGAGCTGTCCACAGTGCTTGAAAAAAAATATAAGATATATTTAGAACAATATTTTAATTTGCAATACTTGATTAGATGGAAAGAATGTAATGTTTAAAAAAAGAAAATGTGATTAAGAAGCTTAAGTGCACAGTATATTACATGAAAATTCTGATCATAAAGAAAGGTAATATCTACTCAAAATTATAATTTCTGTACTTTTGAAATCAACTCAGCAAGAATTATCTACCCATATCAAATTGTAGCACTTGTCAAAATCAACTGTAAAGCATCTCAAGTGCTCTTCTGAATCAACAAAACAGATGTATAGCGATGTGAGGTTGCACTGAAATGGAAATAAAAGTGAACTAGATGCCAGTCATTGCCCTTAATCTCTTGAACCCGGCACTTAACACAGAGGATACCACAGGTCTTTGGGACACTGTTTAGAAGGGGAAGAAATCAAGACTTGAATCTTAATAGCATATGCAAAAACACTCTGTAAAATTATTTTCTTTCTGCTATAGTAGAATATCATATGCTCAAAGAGCACCTTGCCTTGATCATAAACATGAGGCAATGTTTGAAACAGCACCCTATTTCAGCTTGAGACAGGCAGAAAAACTGAAATATGTGAGACATAAAAAGGTGTTTAAATTTTTAAAATAGCAATTAAATATGCTTAGAGGTTCAAAAGTCGCCATCTCACTCCCTTCAATACAATGTGCAATGATGTTTATGGGATAACACCTGCAGTGGAATGAATACAACAAGTATAGCTTTAGTTAAGATTACATTATTAGGTTTTATTAGGGACTTAATAGATTAAAAATGTCTGCAAGCATTGGTCCTTAGAGAACAACAGTCTAATCCCATCACCTAGGATGTGTGTTTGGAGTGAGCTCCTCTGCAAATTTGTGTAACCTGGTATCCCTGGAATCATGATAAAAATGACTGTTTTTTTCATTGGCTTTGTGATGATGGTGCCTTCCAGGAGTGTGATGCACAAAGGGAGACTAAGGGGAGCACAGACAGCAAAATGAACAATTTTTTTTTGACCTGTCCTGTGATCCAGTTAAGACTGAATTTCAGGTAAAGGGATTTTGTAGGCTCCTGAGGTACTGCAGAATCCTACTGTTTAGCAACACTTTACTTGCTTTCCCATTTTCAATCACATTTAGACTTGTAGAATTTTTAGTATATGGTACAGTGCTGAAAATTACTGACTTCACTTCCGTTTATAATGAAGCCATCATAGCATAAGTTATCCATAAAGTGGTCTGTTTTCACCAGCAGCATCATGGAGCTGGCATGCAAAGATGATTGTTAAGCCCTTCTTACCCCATGCTGAGAGAAGGTCCAGTGAAACAAAAACTTCTCTCTGGAATGGGCCAAGGAGCCCAAGCCCCATGATGAATGCCTGGAGGATTAGGCTCCTGGACTCACTGTGACATGCTCCCGTGGCTCAGTCCAGACAAAAAAAAAATCCTCACAGAGAGTCCTTGGTCTGGTTTGCTGCCAATGTTCAGAGACGAACATGCTCGGTTTTCCAGATGAAGATAGCAACCAGCTACAAATATTTTAGACTAATTTTAATGTATCTTGACAAAGTTAATTCAGCTCTTTGTGGATTTCATCCATCATTTTCCTCCTTGTCTAGAGCATGCAGAAATAGCAGACTATCAATTCTAGCTCTTGAGACACAAATAAGATTGTTTGAGACCTTTTGACTTCAGTGTATGTGAAAATTTGCAGAACTTGTGAGAAACGCTTCTTCAGGTTATGTGCTGCAGACAGAATTGATTCATGCAAGAGAGGAGACAAAGTGGGATCTACTTTTAGTTCAGTTACAACCACTTTCATGGATTTTTTTTTTTATACGGGATTGTTAACCAAAAGGGCAAGTTCTAATGAAGAACAAAAGAACTGATCATGAGGTCTCAAGTTCTAGTTTTCAATTCTGTCAATTCACTTTCCAAGTGGTTTTTTTTTAACATTTTTAAGATTAAATACACTGAAAATTACTCCAAATTTTCCAAATGTTCCAAAAGTGATTTTGCTATGTTCCAGAGGTCAACAGGCTATTATAAAACCAACAACAGAGAAAAGAAGAAATTTACGTCTTTGGCCAATACAAATAGGTAGAAAACTCTAGTAGATACCTGCTCAATTCAGAATAAACCCCCCACCCGAGCAACCAGCAATGGTAGGAGCTGAAAAGTTAATCTGAAACACAAGCAAGACAAAACATTTCTACTCTCACTTAGGTTTAAAGTGGACCCAGTCATGGCAGGCATGGGTTGTCTGAAAGGTTGTTGAATCCTTCCACTTGTGCTCAGTCTTCCATCCTTTCACCAGCAGTACTAGTAGGTAAGACAGAAAGCCTAACTTACTTCTCTTTTCCTCTTTAAAGAGGTTTTGTTTTCTGGGTTTTGGTTGGGTTTTTTGGGAGGGGCTGTTGATGCTTTGGCTTGCATGGTTGGGTGATGTTTGCTTGCTTGCTTGTTTGTTTGTTTTAAAAGGATATTCTGGGTTTTTTGGACAAAAAAGTCAAAAATTGGAGCTTTTCTTGCTGTTTTCTAACATTCCAGGAAGCACTGAGAACATAACGTCAGAGTGCTTCCTGACAGCCTTTAAGGTCCCAATAGAAATATTTCAAGAGGGCTACAGGGCTTTTACAAGACAAAGATCTGAGCTGTGTCCCAGTGCAGCTCCAGGCACCCCAGCATGTGCAGTCCAGCCAGCACTCTGATGAAGTTTCACAGAGCAGATGGCCCAGCTGGTGCAGACCACTCTGCAGCAGGACTCCAAGCACAGCCTGGTGCACAGAATATTTGCACAATATTTGCACCCTTGTCTGCACAAAGGACTACTTCTTTCTCTCTGAAGCCTAGAGGAAGCCTGGATAAATGTGTAGCTGTGCCATAGCTCACGCTTCTGTGCCAGGCCATGTACACAGAGAGATGGAACTGTGCCTCCAGATTTCTCTGCTCTCCTCTGGAGGTGGCAGCAGGTCCCCACTACCCACCAGGTTATGTTCAGACTGTGCAGTAGCTCTTTAATGGTACAGTGAACTACTTTACAGATACTTCCATAGTGAATACTAATTCCACTAACTCCATAAGATTTTGAGACAGTTTTCAGCAAATTTTTTTTTATTTGGGCTGAAATTCAGAATTCCTTCCCTGCACTGCATATGATGACACTTTTGTAAATGTATTATTCTTTGTACCTGGCCATGTTTCCTTTCCAAACCAAACACATAACGGGAACATTTTCAACTTTCAAGATTATTGCCTGACAAAACTGCAGCGGTTGTGAAAGGCAAAGTGTCGTTACAGGTCCTGTCTGTTTTGGATTTCTTGGTTAGTTTTTATTTTTGGGGTTTTTGTTGGTTTTTTTTTCTTATTTAGCCTGCATGTTGTCTGAAATGTTGAGCAAAATTGCATTATCTGTTGCACCACAGTACATATATTGTTGTTCCCAAAGGTTTGCTTATAACGTTCACGGCATCATTTATTTTTTCCCTTTCTCCCATTGTCATTTCTGTACAGATTTAATACAACAGAAGCATGGCTTCCACTGGGAGCTACAGGTAGAGCAGTTACAAAGTTCTCTGTAATTGGTGTCTGCCATGGCTGCTCACAGTAAGTTATGTAAATCACAGCAAGGACCCACAACCCCTAAAGGCATGAATATTTTTTTTCATTCAGAGCAGAGGATAACTTCAGAATCTTAGTAATAGTCCCCTCCACATCAGGGATCTCCTTACCAGGTAAAGTCAAGGTCTAGAAACTGGCCATGTCAATTTTGCAATTTAAATCATACTGTTAAAGATGGTTTGGTAGGTATTGCAGCAAGTCAATGCATTGTAGGCAATATTAATTTTTAGGATGTGTTTTCTCTTCATAGCCCTTGCAAATCCATCTGCCTCTGTTTATATTCGCTGTAGTAATTCCATCAAACCACAGATTTGAATATTTATTTCTTTCTTCTTTAACATCTCTTTAATTTAAAATGAAATTAGGTGTTGTCAGGGTTTCATTCTGAAAATGGAGTAATAATTCCACTGATTTTCTAGTGGTGTATTTTAGTTAAAATCATGTCTTCCAAGTGATTAAATGTGAGGTTATTATTAAATGTTTCCTTTAAAATAGTACTGCAAGTGTGAGAATTTTTAGCCTAAGTTCAGTAAGTCAGCTTCTGTCTTATAATTTTTTATTTCTCCCACAAATCTTGCTCTTATGGGTCATATACAACAGTTTATGCACTATCTATTAGGTAGCTGAATGAATCCTTAAGACATAGTAATTGTCTACTTCTGTTATTGGGAAAAGGTTTCCTAAGCTAAAATCCTTGCTCACATTTCCAACTTAATTCAAGAACATCCTGGTGCTCTTTGGCAAAGCACAAGGGGCAAAAAACCCAAACCAAAACAACAAAAAACCCCTGCAACAACAACAAAGAAAAGAGGATAAATGTTTTTAAAAGCCAGTTGAATCTGATTCTTCTGTTACCCTTACCAGCAAGAATTCTGGAAAAGAAAAATAGCTTTTGGGCTTGATTGTGCAGATAGCCCCCTCAGACTGAATCTTAATCTTCTCTAATAACATTTCTTATTTTACCTCCAACCCTTTTCATCTACTTATTCAGGAAAGCTAAGCTCAGCATATGTAGGTGGTTTTCACCGAGCACCTGTTTTTCCTTATATTTTTAATTTTATTTTTGAAAATAAGAAGTAAATGCATACTATACACACACAATATAGTATTGCATGTACATATAGGCATATACATACACAATCATGTTCAGGAACACACACAGAGGCTCTTGAAGAAAACCAGGTGTTTCTTAACCACATAATCTTAGGTGAGGCAGTGTACCTTAAGTCTGTTTTGCAATGTGCCATTTTTTCTTTGGACTCGAACCCCTGCTCTGTGTTGCTTGCCTGTACGTGCAGCACTACTAAGGATACAAGGACATGGCTGAAGCACCCTGGACTGGGTCTGCCATCAGTTCACCATGCCTCTCAAGACTTCAAGGAAGCAGGAATATAGTAGATGAACAGACTCCCAGGAGGACCCTGGTGAGGAGATGAAGGTGACTTAAAGCCTCTGTCTCCAAAGAGCTTGGGGCCTTGCACAGTGCAACTCCAAGGGTACAGAAGAGTACCAGCCACTAATGCAGCCCAGGCATAGTAAATTACTTTTCCATCAACTACAAAAGGCACCTACTCAACCCCACTTTTCATCACTCTACCAGTTAGACAAGTCAAAGAACAGAAATGGTAATGGCTGGTACAATTATCTAGTACCAGTTCGGTGGTTCAGTGGTTCATATGTCTCTGTTCTCTGTCATCTTAGAGGTAAACATGAGCTATAATCATCCACGTGTCATGCATAGCTAAGCTGGGTATTGGCAGAAACAGCATGCAATTGAAATTTTACCCAGCCCTAATCAATGAACTATGTCTTCAGGTAACAGATAGCTGCATCTGGTACAGGCAGACAGCTAGAGAAACCCCTTCCTCTATGAAACATGCTGCATACCTTACAGATTACTACTGTTACCTAAAATGATGCAAGTTTTTCACTTAAAAAATGTTGTCTGGAAAGGCCAGCAAAATATATTCATTCCCTAATGGATGCGTGCAGCTCCTGATTTTCACAGATTTTCAGTGTTGCGAATCTTTACATTTAATTTGTTTACTATTGATAAAACTCGTTTAAGGCTCCTGCAGTCTCTCAAATGTCCTGACAAATATGAAAAATATGATTATTTTACTTTGGTTATCAAAAATCAAGTTCTAGTACAATTCCTACTCTCCTTTGAGGCCCCTGATCTTAAAAATGCAGGGCCAGAAATACTTACTGCTTCCTGCAATATGAACCCCAAGGCAGAGTAAAGAGTACCTGATGTTCCAAGTTATTCAAGCCTCCTAATTGCAAGTTAGGTTTTGAGTAGTTAGTAGTCCGAAGGCTTTCTGTGGGCTGAAGTAATTTTTGTCTGGAAAAAAATATTGGGGAATGGGTGTAAAAAGAAATAAGCATTATAAAAATTTTGCATCATTCTCAGTTATGTCAGATGAGTTACGCAAAGGAACACTGACTGACATGAAGAATCACATCAAGTTAAAACTAAAATAAAAACTAGAATGGGTTTGCTTGTGGTTTGGGGTTCTGCAACCTCCCCCCTCCAAACTCTGTATGCTTAATTTCAGTTACTGGAACTCTGTTTTCTGCCTTCTCTTTATGGCCTTTTTTATAAAAGGTAGCTGGTACTCACAAAAAATTTTGGGACCGTTCAAAACTTTTCACAGTTAATTAGTAATGCATGTAGCAAAACACCCGCCCTACCTCTGGGCCTTGGGGGTTGACCTGGTTCACTTGTAACTGATTTATTTTTTAAGGTTGTCTGGCACATCTCCACCCCAGCTGCTTCCAAGAAATTTCAGCTCAGCGTCAGCTGGGAAAGATCAACTTCACATGCTGACATACAGAGGCAGCCTTAGGAGTACTGGGGCCTCTGGTGGGAGGCGTCAATGGGAATCTTTGCTCTTTTTGCTGATCCGGGGATATACTATCTGCCACCATACAGGACTTTTTTTAGCATTTTCTTTGAAAGAACACTCACCTGATTATTACACTGTGTTTTTCCTCAATCAGAAACAGAAATGTTATCTTTACCAGATTTGTGGCTCATTGCATAGGTCTGAATGGTGGATGGCTTTTGCAGGATCCAAACCCTTTGTTAATAGCTGCTGAGAGGCCAAAACAAACATGCTATTTTATAGTCTGGTTAAATTCTACAGAATACAAAAGAGGATAGAGAATGATTCTGATATTTTTCCTTATGTCTGAGTAAAGGCTTACTCTGCAAGTCTACAAGCTGAAACTGATGGTCACAAATCCTACCCTTCTTCCTCAAGATACTTCCTAGAGATGTCCTTATTTTTTTTTTGGTGATTGTTTTTATTCAGAACCTCCCCCCCCAAAATTTCTACTGTGTTTCCTCCTTCACTTTTCTTCCTCTTTGACTGCAGATTAATTTTGTCCCTAGCCCTCTTGCCTAGGCTTCCATTTGGTTCCCTTCCATAATTTCCAAGGGCATCTGAACCTAGGGCACCTAAACCAAGGGCATCTAAGCCAAGAGCATTTTATCATTAATGTAAACACAATTTTAAAAAAAATATATCTAATTGAGTCCATTAATAAAGAAAGAAAGCATCTCTAATTGTAATGTACAGTACCTGATTCTACTTAAAGTACACAGAGACACTCACTCTAAGATACAGGCTAGCAGTGAATTCTACCTCTGGGTAGACACCTTTCCCAATTTGTGTAGGGAGCTGAATGAAGGACTGTCATCCATTAGTCACTGTTTGATACAACGGTAAGAGGATCCAACAGGAAATTCTGTGGTTCTTTCTTTTTTTTCCAAACTTCAACAACATTTTTCTGAATATAAATAGTTTCAAAACAGCAATAAAAACTTTTTTTTTTTCAGAACTGGAAGCAATATTAATACAAAGCAGAATGACAATTTCAGCACAATGAAGAAAACTGAGTGTTGATAGAACAACAGACCTTTGATGAAAACAATATTCTTGGTTTGTTTTTTTTTTCCCACAGCTAGATAAGCTAAACAAGATCCTCTTAGTTTGGTTCTGCAAGATTACTATTTTAAGACTGTTACTTTATTTTTGCTTGTGTTCAGATGCTTATAGCAAGAGAACACTTCCGACCTGCACAGAGACAGAGACTGTATTTTGTTAGGATAACAGACTTGGTATGTTCCATTCAGCTTAGCACCATTAAGCTTCTGGGTCTAGCATTTGCTGTGTGCCACCAGGATTAATATCTTAGTATTTTCTTCCTAGTCTGTGGTTACATTTTAAGAATTAAATGATCATTCAGAAAGTTGGCTTCAGTTTATGAGCTGTTAAAGCTGAGATATACTACGTCAAAATGAAAGGAAATAGTTGAAGTGATAATCATTAATGTTAACTTTGTCCTTAGTCTTTATCACCTGACATAAAATGTGCACCCATTCCTGTTACAATAATTTCACTCATATTTAAAAAGATTATTTTTTGGGGGGGACCTAGAGGATATCTTTGTATTGTTTTGTCTTTTGTGACAAGATGCACTAAGAAGTCTGGAGACAGAAATTTTGAATTTGCACCCTTGGGATGTCTGGCACTGACAGATGAAGTGAAATTGTCCCCACACTACCCCATTAGCAGACCTCAGGTTGGATTTGGAGGCTGAGTGACAGTTCAGCTGTTGTGCCCTTTCAATTTTTTTCCTCCATCATTAGGGATCATCAAGGAAGGAGAGTGGTGGGATCAAATGAACCCAACTAGTTTGGCTGTATAGATACCCATTCTCTGGGATCCTGGTAGAAGCCAGTACCTGCCTTCACACTCCTAAAGAAACACCTGATGAGGGAAGAAATTCGCAAGCAACTTCAGGCTTGATTGGGCTAGCTAGGCCCATTGGTGGGCTCTTTCCCAAACCCGACTTTTTCTTTGCAGGAATGATTCCTTACCCAGGAATCTTGTATAAGAATTGCATTTACAATAATGAGTTTTTCTGTGTATCTTCAAAAAAGCTCAAACCCACGTTTATTCTTTCTACATTATAAAAAATTTGCTAATAATTGTCAAATGCTAATATGTGTCACTACCAGTATTTCCTCTTATTGTGCTGTCTCTCCCCCTCTGCTTATATTAAGTGTAATTTTTTTATTTTTCTATAATTTTAACTTTTATTCACCTAGTATTTGGCATTCAGGTCCAAAGTTCAGGCAAATATAACAATCATTTGAGAAATACTCACTAGACAAGTATTCATGCACTCTTGTATCACCTGACATATGGCGAACAAGCTGATGAATGACTCAGGATTTAAATGGTAATTACCATTCATCATTATAATAGACTTGCTAATTCATAAATTCTTGGTAAGCCAATTTTCTATAAAAAGGTTAATAATAAGAGTGGAAAAGAAGGAAAAAATAGCCCTAGTGTGATAAAAAATGTAAAAGCTAGAATATCTTCACTGCCACACATCCCTTCTAATGATTGAGTAATTTTGCGCCAAAGTGCTTGCTTATTGACACAATACCACTTGCAGTACCAGGGCTCTGATGGAAAAAGGGGAAGACAAAAAAATCCAACCAGAACTGCTAAAAACAGAGGCTGAGGTGTGTCAGACAAAGACAAAGGAACTAAGACATTCACACATGGCAAAGGCAGGCAAGATCCCACTCACACATTTCCTAGTTTTACAGTGCTTGGTGAAAATGTCATGTTCTCAGGACTGCTCCCAACATGCATGTTAGGGAAAAATGTATGGAAATGTTCCTAGTACTCCTAAGTGAAGCTGTGAGAAATGCATCTAAAGTCATCTCACTTCCATTAGCCTCACTGAGTGTTCTATTAGTTCCTCTGAGCAAAAGGAACATTTAGTTGTCTCTGCTTTGGATAAAACAAGAAAAAAGCAAAAACATGGAGAAAAAAAAATTTTCTCATTTTATGGTCTTTATCTGGAAAAGGACTGTGAATGTAATTCACAAACCCTGTGGAAAAACCAATGTAGACTGGAAAGAACACATGCAGGCAACACTGAAATTCTATATATCCAGTGTTCAATATAGAACATATTTTCCTATTAGATAGTGTACCTAAATGAACACAAATGAAAATGCTTCTTCCACCTCTAATCCTTATGTCAGCACATCTTTTTATCATAAGATGCCAATATGGGAAAGACTTTCTTGCTCCACCAAGGCATGTCGTTTCTCTCTCCACCTACATCTTCCGACTCCTTCTCTGGGCACCACAGATGTCAAAGCTACCCTAAATTACACAGCAGATGTACTTTTTACTTCAGATGCAAAACTAAGGAGGCTGGGAATGAGGCAGAGATGCATCCGTCTGCAAGGAACTGAAGGACAAGAGGAACAGGAAATAAAAGAATTGATGCATGGAATCTCGGTGCCCTGCCCCCTCTCCACTGTTGTGATTGTGCAGGGCACAAGTTCAAGAGAATGAAGTAGTCAAGTTAAAGTTGAGGTTTTGATCATTTTAGCCTTCGTTTGGAATCATGCAGGGAAACTTGCCCTTTCAATCTGTTGCACATTAGGTATCAGGGTGATTGGACATATGTTGGGTATTCAGGAATAAAGGATTTGTATGGGAAAAAAAATCAACCCAAAGCTATTGTGCACTATGTAACACCATACTGGGATTATGAATAATACTAAACTTTACTACAATATACTGTATGTTCACGAAAGTTTATAATGCAGTTAATCTTACTGACTGCTTTCCTGAAAAACAAAGTCTTGTAGCAACAGAATATGAAATTCCTGCCAAGCTAGAGTCTCTTTTGCATTTGTTTTTCCTTCCTGTTTTTGTCTTTCTTGCACACATACATTATAAATCTCAGAACTGATGTAAATTTAAAAATGGATGTTAAAACCCAACCTGTACCTCAGATTCAGGGGACTATTTTGAAATGAATGAAATTTTAAAATATATTTAGAACTCCAGATTTTGGATGAGCTTCTTAAATATAGAAACAAGCACATAAAGCATTAAAATGTGCTCTGCATGAGGACTGGATTTCAGAGTGTGTTTGTACTTGAAACTTTGGATAATTTACAGAAACTCTTTGCAGTTGCACTGGTTATGAAAATCAGGCAGTGTGGAGATTATAAAAGACACAATAAGACGGTTTCTATGCTGTTTTTCTTTTTGTTTACTTGACAGTATCTAATAATAAATGCCTATAAAACAAAACAGAAGGCATATAATATAACTTCAAAACAAAAGAAAAAATACAGAAATAGGGCAATTAAGGCATCGTTCTAAAGAGCAAATATTCAGGTCTAATATTATAATGCAACTACTTTTCAAGCGATGTTATTAAGCGAAATTCAGAGTTTCAGAACATTGTGTGTCTGCTCTATTGCAAAAATGATCAAATTAATTTAAAGTGGATGTAAAAAAAAATTATCACTGGTTTTCAGAAAGAGAATATATCAAGCCTTTATATATTTGCATGACTTTTGTTCTAGTTTTTATTTATGCTAAGCCAAAAACTTGTAACATATATTATGAATTTTTTAACAAGTATCACTGCATTTTTTGTTTTCCTAGGGATACAAAGCATAGAAAAAGTCAGCTTTTGGGTCAGCTGCAATGGGGAGTTAAATTGGAATAAAGTGAATCAAAATGCTTATGCTCAGCCAACTGCATAATCAAAGGATAAAGATTCCAGTGAACAATTTAGTATCTGACTTTTCTAACTAACCTTTTTGTCATAAATCAAAATATTTCATTTTATTGTTGAAAGTTAGTCTTAGCAGTGGGGATAAAGAGAAAGGAAGAGAGCAGCACAGATAGCCGTGGGCAGTGTATATTAGTAAGGTTGCACATCCAGAGAATCCTGTGACATCACAATAAACACAACGATAAAGCTCTCATGGACTGGGAAGGCACTGAGATGACAGGAAGGTATCTTTGCACTCAGTTGTATTGCACCATACTTTTTTAACTTAGTTATTATATGAAAAATATAATTTTTGATTTCTAGGAAGAATACATTGTCCCCTTGATATCTTGGAAATCTCGGTTTATTGAAGATTTTCTATCACTGAATACGAGCATTATAGGGTTTGAGCTTACATCACCATTTCAGGGTTGAGCTGCTATAGCTGAGCAGTGGATTATAGAAACGATGCATTGACATTAGTACAGAGGACCACATGGTTGCCATTAGATGCTTGAAAACCTCCTTTAAAGTGACTCATTTGCTCACTTTACTGTTTTCAGCATTAAGTTCTAGAATTGGCCAAATATTTTCCAGTGGTTGAATGCTTGCTACTCTCATGAATTTGCTGCTAAACATAAGCCATTGAATTTGATGGAAGATGAATGTAAATGTTTGGCCTCAGTCTGTGTTGCTCTTATGGAAATTTTGAGAAATGACTGTGAAGTTGTGTGATCTTAGGAATATTTGAGGGTTTATAACACAACTTTTCCTATGCTTTCACTGTAGGATTGTATATTGCTTTTGATGGCTGTTTTTATTTCTTTTAACAGATGTATATTCTTCTTTGTAATAAGGTTTTGTACTTACTGATATTTTGGAAGAAGGGATTATCATGAGTATTTCTATCTGTGGAAATAGTTGTTCTTTGCTCCACGGTAGGTGAATCAGGGTTTTGCCCTTTTTCATGACCTTTCAGAAAACATTATCTTTATGCCACTGTATAGTAATTATGTCACCTAGAGTGTGGGCACCCCTGCCCCAAGAACACAGGAATAGTTACATAAAAGGTGATGATGGTGACCAAAGGTATGGAACAATTTCATATAGCAGAGGCAGGCCAGAGAAGAGCAGTTGCAGAGGAAGAGGGTACTCCATGTTGCAAATGAACAATTGATGACCATGAATTGCACAACAATAATTGAAAAAATCAAACAGAAATTTAAAAGACCATGAGAAATATTCTCTTACTCAATGAATGATTGAAATTCTTGGAATGAATGAAAATCTTTTAACCATTGTGGTATACCTACTGCCTTCTGCTCAGAAAATCCCCCAACCAAGAGCTGCAAGGCAAGGAAAAGTTTCCACAACCATTTTCACTATATCTATGTCTCTTTAATTTTTACAATTATTCATTGACACCATAATATAGCATTGGGAAAACTCCTTGTTTGTGTGGGCTAAATACCATCAGTGATTGTGGTGGTTTCTCATAACTTTAGTCCTAATGGTTGGTCTCTGGTGCTCTTAACTGGTTTCTTTTTTACTGGCAGAGTCTTCTGGCTCCTTAAAGTATCACCGGGACAAGTGAAAGAGCCATGTGGAGCATTTCTGGGCAACACAAGCATATGGTGCAGTGCAAGCTGCAGAATACAACACCAGTGTTCTTCTTGATATTTATCTTTATAAGATGTGGCTGTTTAATGCTGATGTGTACATTTCTTGGAGAACTACCCTGAAAATTTCCAAAAACTGCCAACCCCACACCTTGGTCAGTTTGTTATGGAAGAAAGTATTTTTGGCTTTGAGATTTTTGGGTTAAGCATGCACCTTCTTCCATTTTAAAAAGGAACATGGTGCCGATCCAAAGTCTCTGGCTGCAAATAAGCAACCGTTTGCAGGCACACCTTGATTATTTCTGAGATAGAAGTCTTCCGATGGGGTTTTCTTCTTACTCAAGGTCAGATAACTTTCACAGTACTCATACCATCTGCAAGATTTACTATCAGTTGTAAAAGTAGCTGCGAAATATAGTTTTATTCTTGACATCTGGAAGAGAGCTTGGTGTTGTAACTGGTCTATAAATTATAAAAGTAAATATACATGCATGAATACTTTGAGGCGTAATGCATGTACTAAACACACAGTATATGTACCATCAAGTATTTCAGAAATATCTAATATGTTCTGAAATATAATTTCGGCTTTTTCCCCTCACCCCATAAACTAAGCAAATGTCTCTGGAGTCATGTATCTGCACTCAAGATTTAGTCATGTGCTACCAAATCATCTGCATGAGGAAACACAAAGGCATCCAGAGCATAAGCCACCTGCTCTGTGGATCTATAGCCACAGGAAACAGTACTTGTGGCTGGTTTGCCATTACCTTCTTGCCCCTTTTCTTTACTCCCATGCAGATTTGTGAGGAACCCAGGCTCCTCCAGATTATTTAACAGATCAGTCAGGAATTTTAAGCCAGCATGGAAAAGGTAGAGGGAACAAACCACGCTGAGCAGAAGGTTGGCCAAGCTGAGTTTTCTCATGGATTAGTGAGGGAACAGCCAAAGTATCCACAGGTGTCAATGTGGTCCATGATAAAGGGTGTGAACCCTCAAATGACAGCTGTGTTCTCTTTTTCTTCTCTGTACCACAGGTTAGATGCAAATGAAGATTTCAAAAGACAAACCGTTTAAGAGACATGGTTATCTTGGAAGTTTTTGGCTGTCAGTTTGGTTAGGAAATGATATAGCAATCAAATTACTTTAATACAGAAATGTTCCTACTACATTTTTTCTCTTTCTGTGACGATCTCAAGTATGCAATGGCTATTCCCTTGTGGTGTATGTCTGTAAGTATATTACTTTAAGTATATTACAGGGTTTGGCTGACAAAAACACTTCAGCAAATATTTCAACTTGTTCTTGCACTGTTCATCTTGGTTTTGAACTTGAGTTTGTAGTCCACATTGCATGACTAGTCTTGTGCTTAATTCCTTCACAGGTAAAAAGAAATTTCAATGCAGGACTTAAGCAGAGAAGCAGTTCTTTGCAGAGTAGCTATACAGTTCTGCATATATCTGCATAGATACCTGATGGTATCTAGTTACATATTCATGTAGATCTCAGGGCTCTATAGAGTCATGTTTTGTGGGGGCACTGTCATAGTTTGAGGCCTTCAGCCTCATTCTCAAGTGCTGATTGTGCTGAATGTCCATTCCTGCAAAATGAAACCGCTATGTTCTCCCCCTGAAAGAGGTCACCCCTTTGTGCTCCTGATAGCATGGTAGATTTGAAGGGAGGAGGACCTCCTAGCTCTGAACATACACTGCATAAAGGTCTATTTATCCTTTCTTCAAAGAACCTATTTGCACCAAATTATCCAGCTCTTCCTCATTGTGTTTGACTCTCATAACAGCTGGGGAGTCAAAACTTATATTCTGTCTCACTAAGCCAGTTTCACTCCATCTCATGAAGCTTGAGAGCCTCTCTCTGTTTTCTTGGAACATAAAGTACCTAGTGCTACACAATGCTTTGATTTGTAAAGCCTGTTCAAACATCCATTTCAACACAGGAAGTGTCTGATAAATTTGAAATTCAGCCTGTATAACATTTAATTCAAAATATCTGGTAATGAGAGCAGGTGCTAGTTGTTAATTAGGAGCCACAGCTCCGGTGAAGTCTGAGCTCTGAGGGAAGTATGTGTGATTGTTTGGGTTAGTTTAGATGTTTCTGCAATTATGTTGCAGTTCAGTGAATCACAGAATGATAGAATATCTGGAAAGGACCCAAAAAGATCACTGAGTTCAACTCCTGGCCCTGCAAAGGACAACTCTAAGAATCCCACCGTATATCTGAGAGTGTTGTCCAAATGCTTCTTGAATTCTGTCAGGCTTGGTGCTGTGGCCGCTTCTCTGGAGTGACTGTTCCACTGCTCAAACACCCGCTGGGAGAAGAACATTGTCTTAATATCCGACCTAAATGTCCTCTGACACAGCTCTGTGTCATTTCCTCGAGTCCTGTCACTGGTCACCAGAGAAAATAGATCAGTGCCTGCTTTTCTGCTTCCCTTTGTGAGTGTAGTGGTTTGGTAACCTATGACAGTGAGGAAGCTCTAGATTCTTCCTTCAGTCTCCTTCAGGCTGAACAAATCAGGTGACCTCACCCTCTCCTCATATCCACCCCTCTACAGCAGCCTTAGCTGGACCAAGCTGTTTACTAGCCAGGACAGCTCATTTGCCGTAGGCAACACCATAATTGATCCATGGCCAGATAACACTACAGCTTCTCTAAAGGACTCAGAATCAGTCACACAGTTGTCAGCAACTTAAACAAGCAGCTGAAAGATCAAAACTGTGCACGATAGTCCTGACCCACAGACTGTTTCTGTCATTTGGTCCAAACCCATGCACAGAAAACTCGGAGTTTATATGGAAGGAGAGATGAACGAAGGCAAGTTTCTTCTCATGTTGCTCCAGAACGTTACAAAGCTTCTCGTGCCTCCTCTTCCCCTTCTGAGAGCAGTAAACAAAGCCAGCTCATGGAGACATATTTGAACTGAGCAAAGCTTCTTCTGGACCTCATCAACATAAAATATACAGAAACCCCAGCAGTCTGCAAAGTTATTTCGGAGGCTAGAAAGAATCTTCCTGTGATGGTGCAGGTATAAGAATAAAATGTTCTCTGTATATTTTATGTAGCTGTATATTTTGAGAGAAGTTCGAGATCACCCTCAAAGGGGGAATTTCTCTTACGAGGTAGGGCTGAATGATTTCACTTAAAATTAATAAATAAGAAATGAAAGAGCACTTTGTTTCTGTAAAATCCAAGTTGTAAAATATATTTGTTTAGATTTTTTTAAATTTTGTTTATTGGTTTTTTTGTATTTTATTTTCTTAGATGACTACAAGGATTTAAACAGAATTTCTAGTTTTGGTTCAATAAGGTTTGAAAAGAAGAGCTTTAGTAATCACAGTGCCAATTCAAACTTAGTTTCTACTAAAGAGCAAGCCCAAGGAATGCTTAGCTTTTCTGGTTTAAATTCTTCATTAAAAAGTAAAAGTTTAAATTGGCAGGAAAACTGCTGTTTAAGCTGCTGGTACACCAACATCAGAGAAAGCTGAGTTTTAGCCTTTGGTACTCTGCCAGGTACTGTGCTGCATATAAGCAAGATAAAGAGAGAAATAAAGAAAAAAAAGGATGGGATAAGATAATTTTTATTTAGCCTAATGGATTTAATGTTACGGCATAAAAGTTTATGAAGTATCTATTGAGGCCATAACCAATGGACTTTCAAAATCTGTTGATTTGCACTAGGCACCAAGTCCAAAAAATGGTAACATATAATTGCAAAGCACAGTCTTGTTTGGTCAAATGATTGGCATGTGTCTGAAGGAATATCCTTATAACTTAAAGCTCTGCTTATGAGTAATAGGTCTTTTTGCTCATGAGTGAAATAATTATGCACAGTATTACACCACTTAGTTCTCTTAAAAGTTATAGCATCAGGGGTCTGATGCTGTAGTTTGGCATTTCAACTGTAAGAACTGGGTTTTCACATTTAATGTCTCAGCCGCTCTGGATCCTAGCCACCTAAAACTTGGCAGGCAAGTTTGTCTACCCAGACGATTTCTTTAATAGTTTAAGATTAGTAAGTCCTTTTCTGTACAATAGCCAAAAAAATTTGTTTGGAGCTAGTTATATAGTATTTTTTTAACCAGCTGCAATTATAAAATTATTCTGTTAAAAAACAAAAAGGGACAATCTGCTACTTGTCACCAATTTTTGTAGACTGATGCACTTAGGATTTTTCTGCAAAAAAAAAAAAAAAACCACCCCAAAGACAAACAAAGAAAATTAGATATTGGACCTGGAGACAAGTAAGTTGTTTAGCAGACTTTACCAGTTCCACTTTACCTAGGCAACCAGAGTGGCCAAAAGAAAACACTTACCAGCATTTTAAAAATGGCTTTCTGCTCTTGCACCACAGCGTGTCAGTCTTGCTTTTTGCTGTGCCTTACACACATCACCTGTGGGGAGAGACAACCATTCTCAAATTGGCATGGCCAGTTCCACCAACAACCACCAAAATTCCTCACAGGCCACTGTGCACTCTCATCATCCGTCTCTTAAAGAACCTTTTTTAATTATCTCACTCTGGGGACCTAGTATGTTGACTTCATGGTCCAGCACTATACTTCAGACCAGAACCTGGGAATCAAGAAGATCAAATTTTCCTGTGGGCCTCAAGAAGTCCACACAAAAAATTGTCTCTAATGTCAGCTGTTCCTTTGCCTGAATAGTCAGAATTGGCCAACCCAAAATATTCTAGACTATCACCAATCCCTGAAGCGTCTGATAGTTTCATTTGAATTAAAAAGAAAAACAAAGTGCCTTCTTCTTTTTTATTCAGCAGGCAAATCATGCAGATTTAGAACATAGACATTTTTAATAGACTGGATTAAGAAGAGGATCCTAATCCAACTGAAGCTTATAATAGTACTTACTGTCGGAGAAGTGCACATCACTGATTCTTTGATTCACTGTCTGAACTAAAAAATTTAGACAATATGTATTACTTTTATCCAAAACTGGAATAATGTAAGTTTCAATGGCTTCTGCAAGTTTAAAAAAAAAAAAATTAAGCCACGAAATATTCAGTTTTGCTTAGAGAATTTTTTAAGCTCTCTTTTTTAAACAAAATTATTCAAATTTGGAATGTTGTTTCAAATGGAATAAATCAAGACACTGCAATTAGAACATATCTAAGTGAATGTTTTGACTGAAAAAATGTATTTTTCCTCTCCGATCAAACAGTAAAAACAGTAAAAATACAACATGATTTCACAAGTTCTTTTCATTAACTCATATCTACATTTTTTCATTACTATGGTTTATAATTTAAAACAAACAAACAATTTCATGCTTTCATCGATTTTAAGGCTTTTCCATAGATTTCATGGTCAGGGACTAACAAAGAGCACCTTTTCAAAGAGTCCATTACACTGCTAATTCATTGTCCCATGTGTATAACAATGTTCTCCCGTCATAAAATATATGCTCATTTTTGCTTTCTGTCTTTGACTGTATTTTATTCTGAGATGGGTATTACAAAAAAAATTTGACTAGAAGAAAATAGATTGAATGATCTGTCCTTCAAAATAGATTGAATGATCTGTCCTTCAGTCTGTCATCAAGCCTTCTTACCAAAGCATCATATTTCTTATTACTTTAGAAAAAAAAAATTGTTATCAGGCAAACATAGCCTTCTGTGCTTTCACCATGTTGTTGCCATGTTGTTGTTGCAGCTTTCCATATGAGCAGAATTACAGCCAGTTCTGGAGTCTTACACTCGAGACAGCATTACTGCAGTAATATTAGTGTCATCATCTCTTTCCATGTGCAAAATATCTAAGCAATGTATTTAGTAACTGCATTGCAGGCTTCAGTGCTGGAGTCCCTCTTACTTTCCTATCTGAATGTAAAAGCCTTCTATTAGGAAAAGAAGATCCCAACTGGAATGAGATTATAATGCAATCATCTGGTTCAGAGCATTATGCCATGATTTTAGCAGCATGCTAGAAACTCCCTCTGCTCCTGGGCTTAATGAAATTTGAACTTATTATATGGTTCAGCACAGTTTTTGGAAGAGAACCAATAAGTATGGGAGGTTTGCAGTTGAAACAAGGGGCTTGTTTGCCAGGATTTGACTCTCTCGAGGAAAGCTAGCTGCAGGGCCAGATCTTGTCTTTTCGTTGGATACAGAACAGCTATGCTCACAGCAGTATTTACTGGGGATGGCAGCCTGTGACAGAGTTATATCCTTCCAGAATACTCCAACTAGAGGATACCCAGTAATGACTGCAGCTGTACACCCAATCAAAGGTGCTTTGCTACTACATAATACAGGATTCAAGACGGGGCATTTGATGGCTGCAGTGCATTTAAAAGTGGAAATCCACCTATTGAGTAAAAATCACATACTTCACCTTTCTAGGTGTTACTTTATGTGAAATTATAATATGAAGAGATCCTGGAATGAAAAAAGAAATGGTGTGTACCTACACACAACTGCTTGTTCTATTTTTCAGGCTAACAGCTTAGCTGTAACATTTGTGCATTAGCTAAATAACATCTCAAGGGGAGCTGGAGATAGAACCTTGATGTGTCCTGATTGTACGTGTGTGAGTTTGTGCTCTCAAAGGATGGTCCTTTAAAAACTCCCTGCTGGAAGCTATTGTGCATATTGCAAAAGGACCGTTGCTAAGTGCCAATTGAGCTGGTACTGTATACTTGCCATTTTAAAAGAAGATTTCATACCACTTGATTATGTTAAATAGAAATGTTTGAAATTTAAACTGAATTACATCAAAATGGCACAGTAGTTATATGTCTAAAGAGCTGCTGCTACTGGCTCTCATAACTAATGTCAATCCCTTCTGGTAGACAGTTTTATGTGAAATCATGGTAGACTATATTACAGGCGAAGTTTAGAGAGCCTTGATATAAAAAATGTCATAAATAAATACTACCTTAAAACCAGGCCTGTGTTTGTATTAACAAGCAAGAACTCCTTTACAGTAAAGTACTGTCCTTAGCCAAAAAGATATACCATTTGTTAATGTCAGAGCTTAATCTTCAGCCTTTAGGCTACTTTAAGGTGTCAGAATTTTTTCTGTGCAGATGATAGCTATTTGGGGAACTTGGTGAACTCTTGTAATGCAATCTAGCTATATACTTAGTAGAAATAATGCAGAAATTACCTCAAGACCAGCTTACCAAGAAAAAAAAGAAAGAATAATATTAGCAATATATAGACAACACCAGGGTCTGACTGGAATCAGAAATTCAAGATCATTAAATGGTAGAGGAGAAGTGAATGCTAGAAAACAAAATGAAAAGTGATGAACACCTAGTCTGCATGTACAAATCTCATATTTTTATGATCAATAACTAGTGATAATATATGCAGCGATAGGCAAAAGTAGTAATTTCCTTTAAAAAGCTACTTCAGGATTTATGAATTTGAGAGAAGTTTGTTAAGCAGTTCTGGGGGAGGAAACAAAAGGAAAACTCACAAACACTTAAGCAAATTTTACTAGTTACAAAATATATGCTTTTAAGTGTTCATTTTGAATTTTTGGTTTTTTCTAAAAGAAAAAAAGTCAGGCAAACTAAATACTTTTTTTTATTAGTTCAATAAATATTAGACAAATCTGAGAGGAAGGGATTACCTGAGGTTTTCTCCAGATCTTTACATTTCAGGTGGCCTGGAAATTCAAAAATGTTATTTTTCATTTAGGGAAAGAAGAGAAAAAAAATCATTCAAACAGCTCAGATAACACTCCAGGGACACAAAATGTGTTGTTACCTGTGTTGGAGTACTATTTTATTTTACTCTGTAATTAAATGCTCAGTTGCCCCTCCTCCCCAGTCAATCGGATTTTATCCTTGAAAGGCAACAGATAATTTCCTTATCAAAAGAGCAGTGGCACTTTCATGCATTGTCACTCAGTTTCCCATGATGTCACCAGAACAAGATGGTTAATAGGTTGCAATGGAAATGATAACCAGTTTCATCAGCAAAAATTTCTCATATGAGTACCAGGCTGCATTCCATGGTCTACTTAGAGTTGCAACACACACACACTTACACTGTAGGGCTCTTTTTCACTTCCTAGTGGCTGGGCTGTACACTTTGACATCTCTTCATCTCCTGGGCTTAAGCCTGGTTTCCAGTGATGGTACCTGACCTACTCGTATGTTCTATTATAAGATCAAGACCTCAGGCTGCCTATTCTGTTACAAAATTCAAATCTACTGCCCTTCATGGAGCTGAAGATCAATTCCTTTTAGAATGTATTGCCATGGTATTCTTGATTTTTATTTATCTATAGACTTAATGACCTTAAGACTTCGCTGCTAAGATCCTGTTGCAGTTTTAGCTTGAAATGTGTTTTGAAATTTATCTCCTACTTGGCTTCTGTTAAAGCACGAAGTATGTACTTTGAGTTAAATGTGGCTTTTGACTGGGGTCTGGGGTAATCACCTCACCCACAGGGTGAAGAAGGAAGTGTGGCTAAATTTCTGTGATGATGGTACTGGAGATAATAGTATTGTATGGGTGGCACAGCAGCTCAGGTTAGAATGACTCACTTCCCTAACTGGTTATTCCTGAGGTCTTGTTTTGTAGCAGGGTCCCTCTTATTCAAGCTGTCACTGGAATGAGCATATTGAAGCCCTTCTGTGATCCCTTGCATGAACTAATGTAAAGTGAAGGTGCAAAGTGATCCTCTGAATTCTGATCTGGATGGAATGAATGACACCTGGCACAGGGATGTTGACATCCCAGGATCAGACTAATACCTGGCTTCTTCTTTTGTTTGTTCATGGCTTTTTTGTTTGTTTAATAAAAGTAATCTTACCACACGAGGAAAAAATCTAAATATGCAGGGTCTAACTTATTATAGATTTACTCTTGTTTTCTTTTAATTTGTCAAGTATTCAAGAAATTACTACAATCTTCATATTCTTTGGGTCATTGCAAGGCTCTTCTTTGTTTCTTATTTTCTGTAGTTTACTTATTTAGTTAATTTCTATTTTCTATTCAATTTACAGTGTTACTGATTTAATAAGTAAGCAAAGTTCTTTCACTTTCTTTCTTTCTTTCAGTAGTTCAGGTCCTTAATTTGAAACTCCTTCAAAGGCTTTTATTCTCCAGTTTTCCTACCATTCTCTTTTCAATGTTTGACCACTAGTTGATTATTGGTTTATTTTATTTTAACCTGAACAAGAAAAAAAATAGTTTCCTGCAGTTTTCAGTCTCCTGTTGCTGTGAGTTTAAAAAGCAGTGGTCATTATGGTTAAATTCGTGTCAAGGAACAGTCAGCTACAATAGTAGTCATGTTAGAAAAGCACTGTTATGCAATTATGACTGCAAAAAAAGCTCTTTCAGGGATGGAACTATATATACCTCCCAAAGAAAATGACCTTGACTAAGACGTGGAAGGTCTTACCTTCTACTACCACAACTTCCTTTGCACTTATATTAATGTTTACAGAGAAAATGCTGTATCTACTATAGTAAAGAAGTAAATATGGTGTAAGTATGGACTGATGAATTATCATATAAGTGAATGAAAGAGTGTTGGGAATGGAGGAGTATGTAGTACATGTGATGCACCTTATATTGCAACATTAATTTGTTCACTGAAATATTTTTAAATGTGTGGATTTAAAATTATAAAGAAAATCTCTTTTTTTACATTTTGCTTTGAATTTTTATGCTGAATTCTATTGAAACATACTTTTTAAAATCAGTCATTTTACTATTCATTTTTTTCAAATTATAATCTTTTACCACTTAATAATAGAGGAGAAGAAGCTTTTTAAGCACATAGCAACTGTGACAATTTGATGGAATTCATTTTGAGTAATAATTTTATCAAATAATATATTTCTTTTAAAAAATACCATTTATTAAAACATTATCCACAATTTAGGCAGAATAGTAAAGCAAATGTCATTTTTAAGCAGACGACCCACCTTTGCTGACAGCGCAGCACAATAACATATTATAGGAAGTGTTGGCATGCTTTGGAACACAGGATGACTCTATCAATAGATTAATAAGCTTACAGATGAGTGCCCACCATTTCTGAGCTAAATACTATTTATTCATTTCTGCTTCTGCATCTCCATTGGTTTTAATGAGTTTTCATGCGTTTAACTCAAGACGGGATATGATTCTCAGCACCTGAGGCATGAAGACACACTTGTGTGGCATAGATTAAAGCATTCATAGACTCACAAAAAGCAAATTTTGCTCTCTTTGAACATCTTCAGGACTAATGTCCCAGGGAAAGTGTAGTTCCGGTGACAGGGTCTGACATACACCAACATAAAAGCAAACTCAGCATAGACATTTTTAGGAAAGATCAGGACAAATATCAGAGACATTCCTTCAGCAAACACAGATGTGCAGATGAAGGATGGAAATAAAATTCCTTAAATTCAAGTTCTTTGGGTAAGCGAAAGACACAGAACATACTGAAATACAATGAACTAGTGAGTATAAAAAGCAGCAGGGGCTGAATGCAAACTGAAAGGTCTACTTACATAATTTCAGAAATGGAAACTGTAACTCTTGGTGACAGACACAGAAATACTTTTTCTCATATTTTAGCTCCTCCCACAAAACTCCCAAGAAGACTTTCTTCCAAGACACTTGGACTATCTTGGTAAAACATCAAGCTTGTAATATTTCTTTTTTTGCAGTTATTTTTTTATCTCTATAAAAGTTTTTGAATTTTTTCTAAGAATTAAGACGTTTAGCTGGAAGATGAGTCACATCCTCCATTGCCAAAAGTCTAGAAAATTCAGCAGTTCAGACTGTAGACTCAGCCTAAGCAGACAAGCATCTACACCTGCTGATGGTCCAGCTACCTCTTCGAAAGAACATATGGCCTGAATGGGACTGGCTGGAGCAGGGACATATGACATCACAGTAGTGGGCAGGAGTCTGATTTCACTTAGTCAGTGAAAGAATAAAGTATTATGCATGCAAAGCATACACTGCAAGCAAGGATACCTGATGTATTAATGAGAAGGGGGGAAAAAACCCCACCAGTGTAGATTCAGAGGGACAACCATGGAGGGCAGGGACAACTGTCCTGCCAGGAGGAGGGTTCAAAGTAATGAAAGGAAGAGAGATGACAGAGAAGGAGAGAGAGCACTCCCTTCCTTTCAGCATCGTCATGGTAGCAGGTAAACTACCATCAGCCTCTGGTTTTAGAGGTCTCAAAATTACCTTACCTTTAAGATGTTTATTAATGGAAGAACTCATAGAAGGCCACTTTCATTTCTTCAGGGAATACTGTAAACATAAGAAATCTCCTACTTCAGATGAAAACCAGTCCTCCAAACCAACTTACTGAGTACCTGCTTGGGTTAGTACATTTGCCATTGGAATAAGGCCATTTCCTGCCATGATGAGATTAGGTCTTTTTATCTATAAGCACTGGCTTGTCAGAAAGCACTGGAAAAAAATCTTATTAAAAACAGTTATTATTTTACTATGAAGAAATTCTGCAGTTTACTTAATCACAAAGGAAGAGACATGAACAAGTGTAAAAATATTGCGCATTTTTAACTAACTTTAACTGTTAAAAGGGCAGGTTTTCAGGGGGCAAATTCCTTCTTCTGTGAAAAACTTTTCTTCCATTTGAAAAAAGCGTTTGACTTGGTTTTCTATTTTATTTTGCAAAGTTTGTATCAGCCTTTTGCATTCAATATCTTAGCTGAGCAGCATGGATACCCCCTCATGAACATGCACATTAACAAGTTACCTTGAAGAATTCCAATGTTTCTAATACATGAGATGAATTCCTGTGGTTTTTTTGCCTCTAAAAGATCTGTTCCATAATGATGTTATCACTATTCCATACACTTCTCCTGAACAATTTTCCTGCAAGAATTTTGTTGTGGATGCCCTTAATATTTGACAAGTGTTCCATAAAATACTGCTGTGTCTTTAGAATTTACTGTGTTCTTTTCCTGCCTTAACTGAAGACAGAATATAATTCTTTTAGTGATCTGTATGAATATTCATAAGTGACAAGTACTCTGAGTTCTAAAATATCGGATCGGGAGGTTTTACAATTATTAGATCAGGGCTTTTCTCAGTTGTACCCTGGGATTAAAATGTCTTTATTTCAGTGCAGTAACAGAGGAAGAACATGAGATTACAATAGATTTAACAAAAAGGAGATAACTTTGCATTATTTTTCATTCTTCTTTCAGTCTCCATCACGAGGATGGAGTCATGCTGTGACATTCTTCTCTGGGTATTGGAACATGAGAATGATATACTCGACTTTGAATGTCTCAAGTTTTGTAACATATAATAGCTGAGTTTTACTTCTTTCACCCCGGTATTTTGCATTTTGATAGGCAAGTGCCACTTCACCGCCGAGGCCCTTCTGCTGACCTTTAACACAGCGGGTAGCTTTAGCAGTGCAATTATCACTATGGGTTGTGGTGTCCTGGAGGAAGTCAGCATGTGCACATGTATAAACTGGGATATCAAGGATGTAAAAAGCAGAAGAGCACATACCAGGCAAAAGAAGTCATTTGATCATGACAACCCAGTCAGGCCAAAGTCAGAGTGATGGTTATGTCAGAAATTCTTGCTTAGCCTCCTTCATGCATTTGAGTGAAAACATAAGAGACTAGGATTAATGTGACCCCATTTTACTTTCTCTTAAAATACTACCGTTTCCAGCTCAGAAAGTTCTGCCTACTGGTTGAATAACAGGAAATCAACATACAGGAATGTTATTTACCTGCTTGATGCATAGTTATTAAGCTTGATACTAGTTTCCTTTTTCACCATTGAAACTTGATCTTACACAGGTCATTGTTTCCAAATGTGGGTGCCTAAAGTATAAATAATTATCAGGGTGTTCATCTTTATTTTATAGAACTACCTTGTATGAGAAAAACCCCAGGATTTTACCACCAATAACAAGAGAACACCACTAATACAAGTCTCAGTGAGTTATTACTATACCATGTTCAGCAAAGAGCAATCAATGTGCACTACTATAAGTGGAAGTAAAAGACAGCCCACCCATGTAATATTAAGCAAAACAGACATAAGGGTCTCATCTACTGTAGTTTTTGCTATTGTACTTCTAGTTATCGCACTGGTGCTGAGGAACTGCTCTCAAAACTTGCTTGAACTGAAAATGCTTTTTATGACAGAAGCATATGTGTTATATGATACTTTTGCCTTTGTAAATATAATTCAAAAAGCATGTGGATGTCTTCTTTTCTTTAATAAGTAGCACCCTTTAGAAGCACACTTGATACACCATCTTTGCTTTTGCTTTCCTTACCTTCACTATTTCTCTTTTCTTCACTTGGTGGCTGTTGTCACAAAGTTTGCCTTCCCATGTTACAGCCCCGCTCCATCTCCTTCCTATTGTCTCTCCAAACAAAACAAAACAAGCCTCTGCTCACTATTTTTTTCTTCCCAAGTTCATGTTTCTTCAACATACTGCAGGAGGACAGCTTATGCTGATTTTGCTGCTTAAATATTATTTTTCATAGTTTCTCTGTTTATTTTTCCAAATGTGCTAAGAGACCTCCCAATGAGATCCCTTCTTCCCTTTTCACAGTCTTCCCCTTAAGAATCTGAATGTTGCTAATATCTCCTGGGTAAAATCCAGCCACTGTGTCCGCATCAAGTCAAGCTGAATTTACTCCATGCTCTGCAGCTGTTCCATTGTCTCCTTATTACAGCACAAGATTCTGTTTGTTTTATTTATTTATAATTTCTAAGTACCAGGCTTTCTGGCAAAATGTTGCCAGCTGGAAGTTACATGGAAAATGTTTAGCACAGCTTTAACACATGCTCCAGAGTATGTGTACATGCATTTCATTCTTGGTAAATCAGCATTTAGGGAATATGGGAAAATAGTCTGTGAAATGCCATCAGCTTGTCCTGAGATATGGTGTAATTAAATAAAATCTCTAGCAAATTCAAATAGCAGAAACTCATCCAAGTCGTTAGTGTGTGCAATTGCTCCTCCCTGAGCTATCAATACCAAAAGCATCTTAAGAAACTATGTCAATGAAAAATGTAGGAAAATAAATAGATAAAAATTAATAGGTATTTCTGATGAATAACCATCATCCTTGACTGTGATAAATTTCTAATCTCTTTATTTTGGGCATTTATTAGCATTTACTTCCCTCAGTTAAATAAGAATGACATGTTATAAATAATATTTATGCCTCTAGGAGTTTATGTAGAGGAACTTCTGTTTTTCTGTAGCTTTTGCCTCATTCAGAATTAACTAGTCAAGTTCTCTGTTGACGGGGCATAAAATATAGAAATAAGGGATAAAATTATCAGTATCTGTATGAAGATCCTCAATTTTTGAGGTATGGAGAGTTACTGCATGGGGAGTCTCACAGATCCCCTCATCAATAGTTGGTGCAACAAGAGTTCCAGTTTCAGTGTCTGCTGCCGTGTCCCTACATCAGTCCAACACAGATCTTCCACAGAATATTACCCAAGGCCATTGAGAGTAGATTTGTCTTCCTAGACAAACAAGCCCTTACATTTAGGTTGAATTCCCACCCGCAAATCACAAAAAAACAGAGGCTTTGGTACTGACCTCAAATTTGAATACCTTTACAGGCATCTCTACATTTCATGCATCCATCAGTGAGATTTGGAAACAAACAGAAGAAAAGTATACAATGCTGGTGAATATCAAGATCTTTTCACTACTAATTTCCAGTTGATTTTTCTGAGTTTTCTGGACTGCTATGTAAAATACACTGATATTTGAAAATTATGAGCTATGATGTACTTCTTCTTCAGTAGGAAGAATAATTTCCGTAGCATTTCTCAGTAATAAAACTGTCCACCAGGATCCATTTGGACAAGAACACAGTTGATTATTTGTGATAGTTTGGATCCTCACTGCTTTTACAAATCTAAATAAAAATTGAAACATATGTCATGGTATTCACCTATGTATTGGGCATTAAAGTCCACTACAGTCCAAATCTGTGAGTCCAAATAAGAAAAGGAATTGACATAAATGTAATATATTCCTTTCTGGAGTCATCTCAATATATGTCTGATGCATCACTTCAACTTAATTTA
>NC_047057.1:24765310-24775310 GCF_000738735.6 Corvus cornix cornix
AAGTCTATTTTTTCTGAGTAATGTATCACAATTCAATTTTGCTTCGATAGAATACTGAAAGCAATTACATCTACTTCATCCACAGAAACTCATCTCTCTGTCTCTTGCTTTCTCTCTTTCTTTATCTTTTTAAATGTTGTATTGACTTATGGTATGTGAGCTGTTAAGATCATTCAGACTTACAAACATCTTCATTTACAACTGGAAACTTCTGACTTTTTAAATCTTTGATATTTAAATTGCATTTTCATATGTATAGAAATTGTTCAGTAACACCATTTTAAGTAATCCTTTAGTTCAACCTTTGTCTTTCTAGTCTAAACATTTTTTTTTTATTTCTCCAAAGTTTATCTGGACTTTTTCAATATGATGTATGTCAAGGAATCAGCCTAAGTGATAAAAGCAGGAAGGGAAAGTCTGCATCAGTGAGTATTTATATTGGCAAGAGCTGACAGTTTTATAAAAGAAAAACAAACACCAAGGCTGTTCATTTCTGAAATGAAATCAACTTCACTTCATTTCTCTCAGGAAAACATCATCACATGAAATGATATAAATCAGTATTGATATCAGTAAGCTTCAAACTAGAAGAGACAAATGCACTCTGCAGCACAGTAATTCAATGGCTCCGAGTCAAGTTTACTGTTGTATCTTTTCTACTAATCATTGTAAAAATTCCCTGTGAAATAATTATCCCTAAAACAATCAAGACAGTATATCTCTATAAAGGAGAGGATTGATTTAACAACAAACTCTAGATTTATCTGTATTGATTAGAGGGCATTCAGTGTAATTTTAGTGAATTATGTTTGGCTTTCATTTCCCAGTAGAAATTTTTCTTGTGATGATCAAAAGGTAAATTACAAACTACTACATGGTCTTTTGTGTGCCATGTACATAACATCCAACTATTACTTTTTAAAGAAACATTGATGTAGGAAAGGAAATAAATATTGGGGATTTTTTTTATACATGATATCTTACTATAAAAATCGTATGACTGAGTTTATAGCACTTACCTAAGAGCCTGATGTCATCTTCTCAATTCATTAATACAGAAATCAGGACTGCACTAAAGAGTCTGTGCTAAAGGAACAAATCCAAGATCATCTTATGAGAATAGAATTAGAAAGATTAAGAAAGTAATATGATTTTTCTTCTTAAATAGGAGTAATTTCAAAGCAGCTGTTAACACTTTCATGTCTGAAACTTCCTTTCTGGCACAAGGGAGAACTAAAGGAATCAGACAGATTCAAAGACAATTTAATGTAGCTGTAAGTCTGACACTGCTGCTGATACAATTTAATTTAGAACTAATTAGAACTAAGAAGGCTAGTTATTTTGTCAACTGCAAGTGTGTTAGTTCCAGTCATTTTTAATCCAATGTAACAAAGATAAAGAGTCTAACTTACTTTGTTTAGTTAATAACATTAGGCCAGAAGGATCACCTAGTCATTTCGTGTTACCCAATACATTGCTAATATAAACAATGTCTAATTACAGTGACTACATACTCCCATGAAATGACCAATTAGAACATTTGCTGATTGTACATGTTCACTGTTAGAGACATTTCCACAGGCTTTCTGTGGGTTGTATTCATAAATTCTACCCCAGCTGGTAGGAAGCATAAGAGCAGAATATGAGAGGAAGAAGTTTTTAAGCAGCACAAAGGACATTTAAATTCTGAGACAGAGTTTCCATGCAAAAATATATCAAATTAAAATATAATTTTTAGTATTCCCTAGGAGTATGTAATATTGCACATTTATATGCTCTTCTTGCTGAATCAAGCAGATCATATGGTGTATTCAAGACTCATATGATAAAGAAGATATGTGTTAGCATTTTAATATTTAGACCAACAAATACAGAGTGATTTCATTTTTCTTACAAAGCTGATTTATTGACTATAATCTGTAGCTGGTATGAATTATGCCAGAGTAGTCTCTTATTTATTTTTGTTACTTTACTGATGAGTCAATAACTGTCCCCTGAAAATATTAGTCCAGCATGTGCCAATGTTCTGTAAAGTGGCAAAATCTGACAATGATATTGACAGCATGTGTTAAACTCAAATTAAAATCAAAATTTAAAAAATACAATAAATGAGAACAAACTCTTCCTTGTCTAAAGAAAAATTGCTGACACTGTAAAAATTGCTTTTTTAACGATTGAATTATTATCCTTTAAGTAATCATGTTGAAAAATTTGCTAGATCCGTTAAAGTAAATAACAGTACTTCAGTATGTGCATTGCCAAACCTAATTAACACAAAAAGTATTAGAAATACTGGAAACAATGAGACACAGTTATCTAGACAAATAAAGAAATTAATTTACAATGATTGCAATCAATGCATATATCACAGCCAAGTAAAAATTGGATACTGAAAAACTATCTGGAAGTATTGATGTTAACAATTGCTCTGCAGGCGTCGAAAATGCCTGGCTGCCACACATGCCAGTGCAGTCTCAATCCTTCTCTTGCTTCAGTGAGTTCAAATGTTGCCACTCAGGTCAGTGTGATAGTGTCAGGTGCTTTTCCTATTCTTCTTAGGCAATGCCCTAAACAATACTAATCTACTTACATGAAAGTTTTCCTTTGAATAAATGGATACATGATAATCTACATGTCTGTCCACTAGAATTTGAGAGAATTAAAATGTAGCTTAAAACCCACATCATGTAAATAATTACAATTTGGTAAAAGCTAAAAACAAAAATTAAAAAATGTTTTCTTAAATTAATTAGTATATACTGAATGTGTGCTACATTGTCTTGTCCAGCATATTTAAAAATGAAATATATGATAAACTTTGTCTTATTACAATTATATTAACAAAATAAAGTAATTAAAAGACTCCTACTTTTTTTTCTAGAAGAAAAGAAAGAGACAGAAATTATTAAACTATCCAGAAAAGAATCAAAGCTTTTATATGGAAAACAATTCTTTGAGCTGAATTGCAATAAATCAATAAGATGGTTATTTTTCAATAGGTAATAATTGTCTTTATATAAACCGAAAATATTGTTTGGGGTGATTAATATACAATGCCACATTATGCATTTGAGAGTGTCAATGCATAATTCTTAGTTCTAATGTTATTATGTAATTGAGAGAACATGTTCATTTGCCCTAATAACTACTAAGATGCACTTAATAAAATGAAATGTAATAATACTTGTAATTTAATCTATTCATGGGAGTAATTTTAAAAGTCTAGCATTCTCCTTAATGTGGATAACATTCATAATTTATAAAGTGTTGTGATGCAGAATTGACAATGCCATTGTTTTTTACACTTTGAGATGAATCTGCAGGCTTCATTATCTGCATACCAACCTCAGGATTATCAAGGGCAAACAAAAGATAATTAACACCAGAAACAGGCAAATGCAGGAGATACTCAGTGAGGTTTTTCATTTAATGTGGAACCTTTGAAAACTGGGAAAAGGAATAACAGTTCAAAATCCTTTTTTTTTCCCCTTCGCAGAAAACTATTCCAGTATGCTTTTTATTTCCTACGTTTTAAATATCATGGTTTTTGCTATAAAATTATATTGGCATGGTCAGCCTTAGATACATTCAGTAAATGAATGTGTTAAGACAAGTTTTTTTCCCAAAGTACTAAGTGTTCATTTTCTGTGGTGGTTTTTTTTGTCTAGAACAGTAGATGGGTAACTATGGTATATATTTTCAAATGCTATAGTTTCACTTGCCCACAGCAAATCTGTAAATAAACCACTTAACTTTTCCTTGCCTCATTGTGCCATTCTCTAATGATGAAAACTTCTACTACACAAATTTGATTAATGAATAAGATGTATTTTTATGTTAATAGCTTGTAGGAAAAAGCATGCGAGACTGCCTTGAGTGTTTTTATATGTACTCACAGCAGAATAATAAAGGTATACTAAATGCTGATATCCGAGAGAGTGTATTTCAATCAGTAAGGATTACTGACATGTTTCTTTTTAGTTCTTTGAACAAGAAGTCTTGACTAAGATTCTGCATTGCACTCAAAAATATTTGCCATGTAACTAATAATTTCAGAAATTAACCAGTGAAGATCCTCCACAAAGAGAATCTTTTGAATGCAAGGCAAAGAAGCATTATATGGTTAGACTCTAATCTGTGAATGAACACACTTCTACAAAAGGTCCAGGCAAAGTCATTTTACAAATGGAAATGCAGGACAGTGGCATTCAGAGTTTTACACAACTTACAGATGTTGATGACGGTTTAACTCCCCACCTGTTATTTACATAAGAAGTTATTATTACAAGGGAATGTGATTATTAGCCTATGAGCTATCCATGAAAGATTTAACCATTTGTGTTTGAAGACCTTGGTGTATTACCATACCTTCACATTTTACAATTTAGAACTGGAAATGCCTTTTAAGTAACTAATCCAAAAATTATATACAATCAGTAGGAGCTCGCTTTCCACCCAGCACAGGGAGCTCAGAGCACTCTACACAGGGATGATGGTTACACTCTAAGATTCAAGCTGCAACATAACTTGATGAGTCTTGTTCTCTTCCAGAAGGCCTGATGCCAGTTATAATGGTTCCTTCATTATCAGGGTTGTCCCTTATTCCTTCTTACCAAACCTTTTTCCTCTTGGTCCTGATTCACCCTGAACAGTGACAGGCACCAGAAGGTGCATGGGACAGGGAAGCCCATATGAGCACACTGCCCCCGCCCTAGGAAACAGGGAGAGGCTGAGGCCAAGGGCTCTCCACATCCTTGGATATCCAGACAAGTATTTATATCCAGACAAGCATTTAAGGCCATGAAATCCCACAGAAACTATGTGGTTGATGATCAGTTCAGATGAGTCAGCAGTGTGCCATTGAGATCAGCAGGGCATTGGGCATCCTGAGGTGTGTCAAGCACAGCATATCTACCAGGTGGAAAGAGACTGTCCCACTAGGCTCAGCCTCACCTCAAGTACTCTGCACAGTTTTGGTCAACGTAATACATCACAATGTGCCCAAAGGAGGTTATCAAAAATGCCAAAGGGACTAGAGGGCATGACTTATGAGGGGCAGATGAGGATATTTTGTTTATTCATCTCAGAGAAGAGGAAGGTGCAGAGTGATCTCATTGCTGTCTACAACCTCCTCATGAGGGGGAGTGGAGAGGGAGGTATTGATCTCTTCTTTCTGGTGTCCAGTGATGGAATGTATTAAAGCTACACAAGGGTGAACTCAAACTGGATATTATGAAAAATTCTTCACTGAAAGGGTGGTCAAAGAAAAGAACAAGCTCTTGAAGAGCTTGGTCATGGTTCCAAGGCTCCTGTTGGTGTTCAAAAAGCATCTGAATGATGCTCAGCTTCATGGTTTATATTTTTTTATGTGGTTTAACTTTTAGGTTGCCCTATGTGGAGGCAGGATTTGGGGTCAATGATCCTCATGGGTGCCGCCCAACTCAGGATACTCTGGGAATCTATGATGCTAAGTACTGGAAATCTCAGGCACTGAGTTGTCATTCTTCGACTAGTTGTCATTCTAGTTTCTAGATACTTCTGAAAAATAGAGCTCCAAACTTTTCCCACACTCAGTGGGAAGCTTTAAGATTAAGAAAAAATGAAGAATCAAGATAGTAAAACTCCTAAGTGCTACAGCGATCTAAAAAATTTTTTTAATTAAAATTCCTTTTTTAAGGACATTGGCTTCAGTTCTGCAAATATTTGTACAAAAGCTTTTTAACCTAAGGTCTTTAAAATTAAATGTACCATGGCTAGAAGAGAGACCATGTCCCTTTGAACTAATAGAGAATATCAGTTCCCTCACATAAATTTATTTATTTAAAAGCCCCCATCCTTTCATTGAATTCATCTTCTATTTAACTCCCCTTCCCCTGAAGGAAAATAAGGTATATCCTCTACTATCTGGAGATTACTGTAAATACATTTTATGGAGTATGATACCCTTTTTAATTACACACAGGAAAACACAATCAGAGTAGGTCTAACTTGATTACCAGGTGAGACAGTAAAAAACACACCATGGCAAATGGGGTAGTGGGCAGTGGTGGGCTCTGTGACAATCCCTGCTCTCCCTGAACCCCATCCCTGCCTTCTGTAGCAGGAGAGGCAGCCTTTGTTTATAAAGTCCAGAGGACATACACAGACAGAGTAGATAATGTAGAGCTTCTCCATTACAGAGATATTTCAGTAAAGTCTTTCTTTCGTGCTTTATCCTTCCAACTTCTACTACAACTACCAGTAATAATAAGAACAATAAAATAATGGTAATAACAATAATAATGAAACCTGTTTGCTAATCTTCACATTTATTAAGAGATTTTTTTCTGAAAACTTTTCTCTGGACCTATCCTCCACAGTATTTCTAAACATCTTTTAAGTGGTGTTCATGGGTTTATTTTAAGAGTTTATTATAGACCAGGATTTTCAGAAATCTGTAGTAAATAACAAGAAATACTCAATGCTTAGCAGCTGGAGTTATTCAAAGCAGCATACACTCTTCTTATTTATATATTTTTATATTTTACATTATACTTAGCATATATCATTTTTATGCAGTTTCATTTTCTACACATTTAGTTTACCAGGATGCAGGTTTTGCAAATGTATGTGGTTCTTTCTGGAAAGGTGCAGTTCCAGATGCAGCAATATCTGGTCCTCTGTGCAAAACTCCCACCTGTGTTAATGGGAATTTGTGATGAAGTGAGAACTACAGGTAATTATATAATGAAATGCAGATATGAAAGATGTGTTAATGGCAGAACACTAACATAATCATTGTGTGCGCATGTGAGTATGAAAAAGCCAAAAGTTGTTTGTCAAAATTTGAAAAACTAATAGTTGAGATTATAGGAACTAAGTCTATTTTTGTTTTGCTTGATAACCTTTCTAAGAGAATACAATATTACTTTTTCTGCTGCTGAGTCCCTGTCATTCAAGGTAGCCTACCAGTATGGTGAACTGCTTGAGCCATATATAAAGGCTCACATGCTATGATTTATGCTATAATTTGGAGTCAGTTACATTCATTTCTGCTAATATGCAGATATTGAAGCCTTAGAATTCTCATTCAGGAGGGACCTATTTGCATCTTACTATGACAGTTCCAAGTCTGTATTCCCTGTATGGATGAAAACTTCAGAGTGACAGAGCTTCATCAGAACTAAAGGAGCTTCCATAAACAGGGTGCCTGTGGAAAGAACTACTTTCAGCTGGTATATGAGGGATGATGAGGTCCTTTTAGATCTATACATCTAGCAAATTTTTGAGAGTTCTTGGAAAAAAGTAGAGAAGGTTTAAGAAGATTGGCAATAAATCCTTAAATTTAAAATAAACATCTTCAAGTGTATCAAAAGGACTAGATGTAACATACACTGGATACCAGTTGATTTTTCTCCCTTGCAGGTGTATTTATGAAAGCACATGCACCGCAAAATATGCACCCCCAAGCTTGTTGCCTGAGGATGAAATAATAGTCGATGATAACTCTTCCAAAAAGAACTGCCTTTGTGCTACATTTAAACTCAGTGCTCATGTTCTAGCATTAAACCAATAAAGAATTTTCTGTTTCAAGTTGTGCTATATGTGGTGAGGAGGCACCAAATTTCAACATTACCTCCTAAAATTCAACTTCTGTTTAGAGTGATTAGAAGAATGATGAATAGAGTGTCAAAGTCTTTCAGCACCTCAGAAGTCCAATCTAACACCTACAGAATCCTGACAATATGGAAATGATTGGAGGTTTTGTGCCATTGTGCCCTAAAGGTGCTATGAGTGCTTTCTTGGCTGGACACTTACTCTATGCTATGTTGTGGTTGCTTAAGAAACTCTTCAGATTCTCCTTTCTTTTCTTTTGAGATCTCTCCTAGAACACATCTGTAATGTGGGGTCAGCTTCAATATTTGGTCTTCCTTGTGTTGCAATTAACAACCAATGATAGTCAGAAAGGAAGAGGTACTTTTTCTTTGCTTATCCTGGATGAGATTATGCTTCTGGTTCTTCAATGGTAGGGCTTACTGCTGGAATAATTGCAATGTGTGCCAGATTTCCAAAAGTGCCTGCCTAACAGCCATATCTGCCAAATATATGCAGAAACTGCAGGAGCAAAGAAGTGTGTAGGTAATCTACCTGTGTGTGCAATTACAGTAGCAGTTGTTCATACACTTTGCATGAATGTAGTTTTATGTATGCAATGAAAGTCAAAGCCTAAGCTTGTACTGACAAACTTAGATACTTCCCGAACTGAAAGTAATGCCAGCTCTACACTCTAATTCCAACTGACTGAAGAGCTTTGAAATCTCTTTTGCTATATTGATTCTTCTAGCTGTCCATGCACACTGTGTTTTATAATATTCAATTGATCTACTGTTGCAGGGGCCAAAAGTGGATCTCTATAGAGAGGGAGAGTAATTGTCCACATCTATCAGTCATGTCAGAGAAATGTCTACAACTCAGGGAGAACTCTTGTGAGTAGAACCAGAGAAAGGAGTAATCTGGAACTCTTTTGAGTATCTCATTGATGTGAGAATAGACTAAAGAAGCCCTTGTCTGGTGGTCCAATTGTTCAGTGAACACATACTGTTGAAGTTACTGAAGCATTTCCATTAATCTGCATGCTACATGCTGAATAAAGGGATGAAAAATGCTTGATTCAAGACACAAAATTATTTATTTGAGTTACAGCTGGAATTTTTTTAATCAGCTGTGGACTACTAGAACATATTTTGCGTCCAAAAATTCTCAATCAACACTTTTATGGAATTTTTCCTTTGTGTGCATTTAGGCTGAAATCTGAAAGTGAATTTCAAGTCTGAATAATATAGCTATTAGTTCTGTACTGATTCTGTCAGCTAAGGAAAGTTTAACTTTTTCTACAGACTAAAACCAAAGTTTGACCATGGAAAAATATGGTGCCAGACATAAGGTCTAAATACCTTTGACTTAGAGAAGGTTATTCTGTCACTCATACTTGTGAGTTCTTTTCAAAAAGAGTGGAAAGATTTAACTCATCTCTCAAGAAAACAGGGAGGAATATCAACTCCTATATAATGGGTAAGTATTTAATTACAGTGTTACATAAAATTTCATTGTAACACATCACATTACAATGTTTCCCCACAATTACACTTTAGTGGGGAAAAAGGCAAAAAAGTCCTAAAGATCATGGTGTCACTTAGTTTAATAATTCTCAGTTTCTTTTAAACACTTCTATTTCAAATAGATAATCAATGGTGGAAATTATACTGAAAACTTAGCTGGTTTAATTCTAGTGCCAGTGGCTCAAAGGTGATATGGCAGTTAGTGCCTTTAAAGACTCTGGGCTGAATATCTCATGTTTAAGTATTTATTGCTAAATAAAATAACAGACCTGAGGATGAAAGTATCTACCAGTGCTAGGAGGATTGAGGAGGACAAGATCCTAGGAGCTTGTTGAGAACACTGGTTTAACTTTTCATTACAACACAAAAAAATAACACTGTTACTTTTATCTTACAGTTGGAAAGTCTTTTCATTAGCAATCATTATGGTTAGCTATGCAAACTTCAGATTGCATAGCAAGCAATAATGTCATCGTTCCTATGAAAGGCACGTATCTCAGTCAGTTCTCTTTATTCAGTACTAGAGATAAGCATTGTGTTTCTTTAAGTTTATTTAATCTTTACCTCTGTAAAATAGATATGTTTAACAATCCAGATCATGTTCCAACTTTAGATTTTCATACTACCTGAGGAAAAGGACTGAGCCAGTGTGGTGGAAACCTTTTCAGTTTAATGAGAGATAATATTGATTTCCTATACTTCTGCCTTGTTCTGACATATGGCAAAAGACTTCCAGGGCTCAGGTAAGACCAGGCTTCCCTGTGAAGAGGGCAGATTCTCCTTTACCACTTCCCCTGGAAGAGAAGCTTCAACCAGCACCATGTGCTCCCCTGAGGATCAGATCCTAGAAAAGACTACAGCACAGCTGAGATGCATGGTCTTCTTCCCAGCATGCAATTCAG
>NC_047057.1:25120310-25145310 GCF_000738735.6 Corvus cornix cornix
TTAAAAAGGAAAAAAGGAATGAACCCATCTGGATCAAATTCTGCTTTTGATATCTACAGGATGTGCTAAGAGCATTTGATTTTTACTTAGGCAGGCAAAGTACAGATCAGCTATCTTTAAATTCTGGACAAAACATAACTATTCCATTCAATACCTTAGTAGCACCTTTATTCCTGTGCTGTTTTTTCTAAGTGTTCCTTTCAATTTACCTTGAAGTAAAGCAGAATAACTTTAATTAAACTAAAAAAAAAAATTAAAATTGAACTTACAAATAAGATACAAAAAACAAGTCTGCTTTTTTTTTGCTGATGAAAGATATAAATGCAGTAAAGCTCTTGATTTACAAAATAAATACAGCAACAACATGATTAGTCTCACTGTATATATAGATTGTACTTCATGAATAGAGTATACAAAATATACTAAACAAATATTTAGCAGTCAGTTCCAACACATGACTTCCTTATAGCTAGTATACAATATAAAGTGTACTATCCAAGGATTACTGGATTACTATCTGGGTTAGTATCCAACATGCCGCTACACAGTAATTGATAAAATAATAAACCCCAAGACATACTGCCTGATTCTCCTTGCAAAGCCAACCGTGCTGGAACGATTAAAAACAGAAATTGAACCTAATCTCCTATGTCTCTCTGTTGTATTTCTAGCAGACACCTGAGGTTTGAAAACACCACATGGTGATCTGAGGTCATGCAGTATCTACTACAGTGTAGAACTCACTGAATTTGAAAACAAAGATTAGGACCCACAGGCAACAAGGTGCTTCAGTCTCCACCTGAATTTAACTATATTTGTTCTTATTTGTGTGGGAGCTATGTTACAGGGGAATGAGGGGTCATTTAGAAATTACTTTTATCACTGGGAAGCGTTTGAACAGTGTCTTCTGAAAGAGGGAGAAAAGCCATTCATCCCTTTTTAAGGCAATACAAGTAATTGTGTGCCTTGAGATTTAAGGCCCTTTCGTGGGGTTTGTTTTTTACTCAGTATCTTTTTTCAAACATTTGTAAGTGTTGAAGAGAACTTCTGAACTCCATTAAGCTTCAAATTTCAGATATTTTCTTCAGAATTGTGAGCGACTAAGTTTTTGATGCAAGTCTTCAGTGATTTTTAATCACGCTATAGTGCCAGAATAATTTCTCCAGACCCTGTAACACTATTATCACAATATTCTTTTCCCTTTTTTACTCCCAAGAAATTGCATTTTGTGCACCATTATACCTAGCATAATCCTTCATTGTTGGTGTTTTTTAATAGTCTGTACTGGGACCAACACTATTTACTATCTTCATCTGTGACCTAGACAGTGGGATTTGTTGATTGCACCCCCAGCAAGTTTGCCAGTAACACCAAGCTGAGCGGTGGTTGATTTGGTGGAGAGAAGGGATGCTATCCAGGGGAACCTTGACAGGTTTGAGGAGTGGGCCCACATGAACCTCAGCAAGTTCAGTAAAAGCAAGCATGAGATCCTGCACCTGGGTCAGAGCAATCCCCAGCACAATACAGATTGGAGGATAAAGGGTTTGAGAGCAGCCCAGCATAGAAGGACCTGGGGATAGTAGTGGATGAAAAAATGGACATGAGCTGGAAATGTACACTTGCCACCCAGAAAGCCAATTGTATCCTGGGCTACATAAAAAGAAGTGTGCTCAGAAGGTTGAGAGAGGTGATTCTCGCCCCCACTCCCCTCTGTACTCAGCCCTCATGAGGTCCTGCCTGGAGTTTGCACCCATCACTGGGGTTCCCAGTACAAGACAGACATGGACCTGTTAGAGCAGGTCCAGAGTAGGGCCACAAAAATAATCAGAGGACTGGAATACCTCTCCTATGAAGAAATTTGAGAGTTGGGGTTGTTCAGCATAGAGAAGATAAGGCTCCAGGGAGACCTTTCAATACTTAAGGGGGTGTGTAAGAAAGATGGGGACTTTCTACCAAGGCCTGTAGTGACAGAAAAAGAGGCAACATTTGTAAACTTGAGGAGGGTAGGTTTACATCAGACATAAGGAAAAAATCTTTTATATGAGGATGGTGAGACACTGAAACAGGTTGCCCAGAGCAGTTGTGGATGCCCCATCCCTAAAAGTGTTCAAAATCAGGTTGGTTGGGGCTTTCATCAATCTAATGAAGGATATCCCTGCTCATGGCAGGGAGGGTGGAGTAGATGATCTTTAAATGTCCCTTCCATTCCAAACCATTCTATGATTCATTGCTACACTTTCGTTTCCATGCTTAGAGAAATTCTGTTTACAGAACTTTTTTCCCAAATGAGTTCAATTCCTTTAAGGGTGGTGCCCAGATTGCATTTATTAAACTTCAGTGGTTGGACTGCAGCCACTGCATAAACAGAGAGGATAACTAGAAAATAGCCATTAAAAATGCACTACACATTAAGATATTAATTCCTCTCCTATTGTAATTTTTTAGCATCGAGGACTGCATTTTTTGCAAGGACAGTTCAAAGATTATTTTGATGACTAATCTGTGGAAGGATTAAAATCTTAAAGCACCAATCATGATACAAAATTTTCATTTTTTTCAACTACACTTTCTTACAGATTAACAGTAAATCAAGACTAAAAATCAAACAGTTCAGCTGTCCACACAAAAACAAATAGGCTGTTCTGGCAGAAGCTTAAGAAAGTTAAATTTTAGAAAACACTGCCATACAAGCACCTCTTTCTGGAAGTGTAAATACAAGGAATAACACATTGGCTCTTGAAAATAACATCTCTCAACTCTAGAGTTTGTTTTTCAAAATCAAAGGTTAAAAGGCAAAGTTCAGGCATATTGGTTAGAGATGTAAAGGATCTTACAGCTATAGTATTTGATACATGTTCTGAGGAGGAAGCAACTACACAAGATATGTATGAAAACCAAAAAGCTTTTCTTTTCCATAAGCAAAGGAAGACTTGAAGATTTGTGTGTATACAGATAGAAATGTATTCAAATGTGATTATTTGCACAATTTTGCACTACTATTCTGTTGTACAGTAGGAGCACTGTGCTAAGAACAAATTCCCATGTGATTTACTGAGTATTTAAACATAAATTCTGAATAAATATTTTTATATTCTACGAATTCTTATTAATAGCCATGCTACTCAAATCCTAAAACATGTCATAGCTAAGTGATTTCGAACTTGTGATCAAAACTTTCTGATCTACTATATAATTGGAATCTGTGTTTTAGGAAAGTTTAGGATCATTTCTTGATGAACCAATCGTGTTCAGAACTAGTCGATACTTTTTATTAATGAAAATGACAACAGAATAGAGGGCATCGTTACTCACTTCACAGATGTCAACAACTTGAGAAAATGCTGATAGAGGATTAGGAAAAAACTGTTACATGATGAAAGGCTGAAAAATTGATGGCTTAGGTTATAGAAAGAGCAACTGGTCAGATGCTGGAGTTAAAAATTAGTACAGACAATGAAGCACTGGACCATTTTGCCTGGGGAGCCTTAAAGTCCCCATCATTTGGGCCTTTCCCAAATCATCCTTGGAGTTAGACACACATCTGTAAGAAGTATGTTAAGTCCCTGCTAACTCTTTGGGATAATAAAGAGATGATGGAGACATCTCTTAGCAATTACAACTATGACATCATGTCCAAATGTCCTCATAAAAATACCTGTCTCCTCTGAATAAGTGCTGGCAAAATACACCTCTACTTGAGCTCAGGGCTGACAATGCAGTGTCACAAACAGAAAGCAAGGAGATGAATGCAGCAGCAGCAAAAATAAAATACGGCTATGCTAAATTATTTCAAAGAACTTTTTTTGTTAAGATATAAACACATGAATATCCTCATTTCCATGGATAACCTTCTTTACAATTGATGGATCTACAATTATAAAGAAGACTTCTCCTGTAACTCAGCACTTTCAAAATAATACTCCCTGTGAAAGATGTTTTTAATATAAAAGAAGAATTCTAATATCTTGCAGATCTGCCTGCTCATCTCAATACATTACTTTTTCTTTGCTCATAGATTGCAGAACATGAAGTTCCTCTGTCTCTGTGTCTGCCTCAAACATTCAGTCTTCCATGTGCTTTACAGCTTTACATAAAGACTTTTCTCTCGCTCCTTGCAGCTGGCAAACTACAACTGAATACTGTATCTTTAAAGAAATCACAATTTATATCATTTAACTGGATAGCTGCCAGGAGACAGGTAACAGTTGCTGGACATTTACAGAGGCCTTATGAAGACTGTAGGCTGTTGGAGAAGAGCTTTGTGGTTTCAAAGGAAAGAGAAAGATAACAGGACAGGCAGCTGAGGGATTAATATCTACTAGGAAGGAATGTGTAAAGTAACTTCCAAATATTTAGGGATGAAGCCAAGTTCTCAATGCCTGCAATAACTCATCTGATATAAGGTGAACTTGTCTTCTGAGTTTTGCACAAGATAAGCCTGATCCTGCCTTGGGAAAATGTGTTTAGTATGACAGCTACTAAAATCCTGCTAAACTCTAGACAACAGCAACAAAACAAGTCTTACATTCAACTTTTAAACATTAGAATGTGTGCTGTTGCTGACAAGAAAACAACCAGATCGTATAACCAAGTACATGATTTCTTAATTAAATTGAGTTGAGCTGGTGTCAACAAGGAGAAAATATACTTGATACAATATTCTCAATTATGAATAGCACGTTTTCTACAGTGGATTCACGTCACATCAACTTTAACATAAGGGGATACCGAATAAAGCAAAACAGCAGTGAGAACTCAGGACAAGAAAATATAAATAATTACAACAAGATTTAGATTTGTTCAGTAAAATAGTACTCATTTTAAGTTTTGAATAAAAGATTCAATTTTTCTTTGGAAAACATATAAAGGCAGACAATGCCTTTTATAACCACAAGCATTAAGTTACTACAGCAATCCTTTCCTTCTTCCAAACAAGAGATTTAACAATTTAAGTTTCCATCTATATCTTTCATGCAATTCTATAGAAGAAAAAAAAAAAAAAGAAAAAAGAATTATTTCATTAGGTCATTTCTCATTTTTATATGTGAAAAAAAAAAAGCCAGTGGTTCGGTGTTTAATCCTGAAAGCTGCCAGGAAAATTCCACAGCTCAGATCTGGGTCCTCTAAATATTGTTGCCCATATCCACCAAAAATCTTTAATGTTCTGCTAAAATCATTTAAGAAGAAGTGCTGTGGGACATCATGACAGAGAGATTGAGTCTCTCAGGCAGTTAAGTCAATGTAATGACTAGCAGGGAAAACGCTTTGCTTTTGGCTTTGTATTGAAGTGGTGGTAGATGTTGAGAGAGAGAAGCTGCCTAGGTCAATGTGGTTACTGTGAGCTTTGTAACCAATATAATTTGCAACAAGTCATGTAATTCTTTTAAGCTCTTCTGGTGCATTTTTAGTCTACTCAGGGGTTGCAATAATCAGTCTAAAATCATGAAAGGATAATCTTTTTGTTGGGTTGCAGCTGAAAGTATTTTGTATTGCTATGGTGACTTTGGTACCTAGTAACACTAGGGAGTTTTTTACTTTGGTATTCAATGGCACAAAGGGCAATAAATTACATCATGTCTTGAAGTCCCTCCCAAGCTTATTTTGTGTGAGACTTTAATTTTGATACTATTGACTCACTAGCTTTCCTAGTGACTTCATACAGAAGTGTATAGATGATGAATCTTCTAAAACTCAGGTGAAGAAAGTTTTCCCAGGGGAATCTTCGCGACTGAAAAATTTCTAAGCCATATGCGTCATGGCAACCTACACTGATTTTCTTTTAAGTTTATGTTTGCCTGTTAAACAAATAAAGATTCTAAAGAGTTAAAAAAAAATCCCAACTAAATAATTAGGCAGCTCTCAAGCAACTTTAACTACTTCCCAAGCAAACTGATGTTCCGTTGATCTTCCTCACTATTCTGTAGACAGCCTTAAGCCCACAAACATTACATGTTCAAAACCAATTGGTTAGGCTGCAGATACTCCTCCAACGGTACTATCTATTCACTGTCTTTGCTTCATTACCATTACTATGCTTCAGCATATGAAAAGAAAAAAACCAGAACTCTATATTTGTGTAACACAGTATCTTTTATAGAACTTCGTATTTCCAGTGTAACTTTTAATATCGGACACCTGCAATTTTTATTTATGTTTTTGTTTATTATCAACAGATGCCCTCAATTCTTTTATGTAGAGGGCATCCTGAACTGCAATTTTGATTCAGCTACACAAAGTGTTCCAGTAAATGCTGGGAGAAGATCCACAGCTACAGAATTCTTCAATCTGTGGAAGTTTGAAAATATTTGTGTCCAAGCCAAAAAGGTGAGCTACTAAGCTCAAAGAATTCTGTGGCCAATCTAATTATTTCTGTATGTTTTAATATTTTCATATGTGAAAAACTTTTAAAATATTTGTTTTTATCTGAAGCATTTTCGCTTTCTAAAGACTTCTTTGCATTAACATTAAGTATTTTCCAAGTTTAACCTGTTGAAATATATGATGTACAACTTCTAATGCTGTCTTTTTTTCCTAATAGAGGTGAACTAGTATTTCCTCAGGAAGAGCTATATTACATCTTGCCAATATAGCTATAGATCTGTAGGATATCCTACAGCAATTTTGAAAGACAAGATTTCTTTTCCATTCCACTATTTTAGATTTAGAATTTTTGTATTTATGCTTTGGTAGACAAATGGAGACAAATTCTCAAATCCTATAGTATTTTCATATTACCTAATTCTTACTCTGTCTTTCTACAATTTTACGCTATTATAAACAGTTTATTATTTTTTCTAAGTAGAATTGAACTGTGTTTATTGATGTGAATATGTACAGCCACATAGGGAGATACTAATCCAAATATTGAGAAAGGGAAGAAAGTATTAGACGAGTAATTAAATACAAATTCAGTAATGCTACAACTGTCACAGAATCCATTATTATTTCGCACTGAAGATCAGGAAACACTTCCCCCATGTACTTATCACATATACTGAAATGACAGGGAAGTGGCATTATTTCTAGATAAAATAATGCCTATATGCAAATCTCTGGATTCTTCACACAAGAAAGGAAGGTCCTGTTGTCATATACCTTTCTCAGGAAGCTGAGGGTGTGCTACCTCATTTCACTAAGGAGAGGGTGAAGCTACAACATCCTGGTGGAAGAAGACCAGAAGTATGATTCCTATAGAAGCAGTGCTCTTCAGTGGCGGTGTTTATGGATGTGCTTTGTCAACCTGCCACTTTCAAATTACACCCTTACACCCTGGGCTCTCCAAGAGCCATTTTGAGAAAAAAAATTGGAAGTAACAGCTTTTTATTTTCTGAAATGCAACACTGAAGCACAAAAAATACCTTTGAAATATAATCTATCATTTTATCCATCACCAAGGATTTCAGTCTACTGTGGTGGAGTTGGGAGTTGCATTGACTTGGCAATGGAAAGCAGAGGCAACAAACAGTCCTAGCTGGCAGGCACTGCTGCAGATGCTGACAGGAGATAAAAGTGCACAGGAATAGTTAATTAGGCCACTAAAGTTTGTCTTTAGTTCATTGCTAGAGGAGATTGCATAAGATGGAATTAATGATCAATGGTCACAAAATGCCTCTGGCACATCAAGCAAGGTGTAGGAGCAAGTATGAATGAGTTTGTGTAAGTCTATTAGTGCTTTTACAACCCCTAAACTAGACTTCCCTATTTATAACATTTGTAGATAAAATTTTAGCAGTCAGTGTAGAAGCAGCTAGTGTTCTTCATGCCCTCCCTTCATTTACACTAGAATAAAAGGGAGGTGAGTCCCTTGGGGCAGAGGTAAAGAAAAATAGTAATCACAAACGCCATAATTACCAATTGAACAAAACTGGTCTTGCATACACAATTTTTCTTTTGTGATACATTAAAAAGATGTAAACTCAGTTATCGCTGTTCTAAGATCCATGCCTTCTGTGAGCACCTGATATGACTTCCCTAGGATCTGTAAAACAAAATCCAGAGCATCTTTCTCCTTAAGCCTGATTGCTAAAATTGCTAGGTTGCTTCTGCTCACTCTCTCAATGGTTCTGTTTTAAAGAAAACACACTCTAGGATTACTGGATAATTCAGGTCAATGGCTCTAGAATACCGTGAACCCACTCCCTAAAGAAGGCACAGCTAGAAGGTCACACCAGATTGCTTGGGACTTCATCCAGTGAGGTCAGGAAAACCTTGGAGGATATGGACTATACAACTTCCTTGTCAACAGCTCCATCCACTGCCTAACGGTCCTCATGAGGAAAGAGGATATATATCCATGTATCTCTATATCCAGTCTGAAACTCTCATTTTAACTCATGCCCTCCGTCTCCCATTCTACCACCACAGTGAAGAGCCTGGTTCCATCTTCTTCCTTACCTTCTTGTAGGTACTAAAAGTCAGGTCCCCTCAAAGCCCCCTCTTCTCCAGGCTGATCTAGTTCAGCTCGCTCTGGCTCTCTCCAGAGGGCAGCTGCTTCCGCTTCTGACCATCTGGGTAGACTTTTGCTGAACTCACCCCAGTTTACTGCTGTAATTTTCAAATCTGAGGTGCCAAAACTGGATACAGATTGGGATTTTCCTTCCTCAGTGCAGGGCATGGTATTTCATACAGTTCCTCTTGGTCAAGTTCTTCAACCCATACAAGTCCTCTGAATGGCCATCTTACCCTTACGCATATTGACTATTCCCCTAATTTGATATGTGCAAACCTAATGAGAAAGAGGTCCATCCTGCAGGACATCAATTAAGATGTAAACAAGGAGAGGTCCCAGCATATTCAAATATTCCAGGAGAAATCAGAGAATACCCAAGTATTGCAAATGTAGGACCAGAGTAAAAGTCAAGAACAATTAATAAGTGAATGTGAAGATCAAGCATGAAAATGGCAGAGGAAAGCTACTCTGAATATGAGTGCCTATGTATGTCTAATATTAGAGGGGAGCAGGACAGCAGGAAGATACTCATTATTACCTGAAAATCTGAACTAAGAGAACACATGGTGCTATTTTAAAGAGAAGAGTATGGCACAAGCTGCATAGGAAAGGAGGTACTAAGTATTAAGAGGGCTGTTTAATGAAGAAAAAGTAAAAAAAAAAGGGGGGGGGTGATTTTATCTGTATCTTTAATATGTTTTAGGGGAATAGAGATAGCAGAAAATATTAAGACATTACACTTATATTAGCAGGAAAAATAAAACCCAAACCTTTTTAAAAAACACTTACAAACTTATTGGTTAACAAGGCATATCCAATTAGTCCTGACACAACTGAGAAAATATTTCTTGCTTGTATTTGCATGGATAAAACTGTTCTGGACTTCAACATGAGTGATTTTGCTAATGTTATAGAGTAGTAAGAGTGTAAAAATTTTCAAAGACAATAAAAAGATTTCAGATTCGGGAGAACTCCTTGTCTTATCTAGAAAAAAGGAAAAGAAAAGTGAAAAAAAAGATTAAAATATTTTGAGAAATTTAAATTGAGAAACGAGACTGTAAGAAGTTACAATAAATATCAGATGGAGATTAGGAGTGATTCAGAGTGACTGAAGGCAGAATGAAAAATGAGGGAAAGCCAAAGACATGAAGACAAGGAGTTTCCTTGGATGAACTCCAGATCTCATTTAAGTCAATGGCAAAATTCCCCTTGACTTCATTAGGGCCATGATTTCAATTCTGAAGTTTATTCACAGCAGAAGATGTAAGACGAGTATGTAATGCATCTGGCAGAACGCTTGGGGAGAAGGGAGAATAACCAAAGGTGAAACATGTATTTTTTTTACCAGATGAATGAGGTGGAATAGCAAGTATATGTAAGACCAGTAATTTTACTTGCTCTATGAGGCTTCTAAGAATAATGCTGCAGTAAACAAGGAGAGTAGACGGATGTATTTAAATTTGCAAATTCCTGTGAGAAACTTCCAAAAATCTAACTCATACTAAAAGCAGACACAAAGATTTGTCAGTAATAAAAGTTATTAAGTGAAGAATAAAAGATTGTATCACAACATAGAGGTAAGGTTAACACCAAGAATTCTCTAAGATCCTACATTTGATTTCTATTTTGAATATAATTATGAATAGCCCTGAAGATATAAACAGAGATAACAACACGATATATATAGACTAGTTATATGTGAAGTTAATTGTGAAAAAACCCCAAAGCTGACAATTCATGGCAAAATCAATTTACTGCTGACAAATAAAAGAATGAAAATAAACCGCCCATATACATCCATCTACTATAACCCCTTGGGAAATACATTATGAATCTTTCAATGGTGCCTCTGCTTAAGAAGTCCAAACCTAGTATGTTAGACTAACTAGGACAGAAAAGTGACAATGACAATTATATAAAACATGTTTATGCATTTGTAAGCAGGTCCTCACTTCAACTTCTATATTCTATATAACTTGACTGCCCTTTAGCTTTTACTCATTCATCTCAAAAACCGTATAGAAGAATCCAGGAAAGAACAACACAAGTGACCTATGGCATGAGAACATATCTGTGGGAGGAAACTATTAATTAATTTAGCTGCCTCTGAAGTCAATGCAAAAGTAGAACATTGGAGATACGAGTAATAGTGATATACTAAAAATACAGAAACATGGAAAGTATAGGAAAAAGCACATGTTCACCTTCACCTTACTCATACTTAAGGGTCACCCAATTTAATATGGCAGTTTTATAATAACTTTATCCTTACAGTTATCACACTACTAATTTATTATAAAAATAAAAAGGCATGATGCTACTGCAAAAAAGAGGTTTCTAAAATCCTCAGTATGTTACACAGTTAATGAGTTCTGTTTATTAAAATTATTATATATATAAATCCTATTAAAAATATTGAGTATTCAATAATTCCAAGATGCCATCTACCATTAATCTACAGGAAAAATGTTTTAACACATATTGACCTTCACGCTGCAGAAGCCAGCTAACCATTAATTCATGGAGACTAGGAGCAAACCTCTCGTTTTTCCTTTCTATAGCATATGCAGTTCCCAACTCAGAGATTACTTATCTGCTTATCTACAAAATATACAAATACATTTGATCCTGAAGAGGATGGAGTTGGAGCTTGGTGCTTCCTGTCCTATCAGTTTGGGCCTGCCCAAGAACATCCAAATATCAACTTATTCTCTTTAAATTAGGGACAGCTAAAACACAGAGTTTCTGTTCAAACAAAAGTTTGAAAATGGCCATTAGTGGCATTCCAAAATAAAAAGGAAAATATGCAAAACAAGTTTTTGAATAATTTTAGCTTTATAGTAAGGAGTTTGAGTTGAAAATATGTTGAAAATAATAAAAAAACCTCCCAACAATCAAACATGCTCTCTTTGTCCTTTTAGCTTAGTACAAAGAGATGAGTTTTGTATAGAGAAATTTCTAGAGTATAAATTGACAGATTTAATGCGACAATTTCATTTTCCTTTAACAAAAAAAATTTGTTGATTAAAAATGGGCAGTGAAAACACACAGAGGATTTTTTTTACATTATGAAACATAACTAAATTGAGCAGGTCTTGGTGTTTTGTCAATTGTTTGGGGTTCTTTCTTTTAATTATTATTATTATTTTTAAACTTGGCAAGAAAAGGCAAAGACTATTAATATGGATATCCTATTTCCACTAATATATTAAGTTTTGAACATGGATAAAGACATCATCTTTCTGAAAAACTGGCATATTAAGAACACTCTATATATCAAATGAGGCTTAAAGCTCACCTACAATTAGCCCTTCTTACAGGATCAAAATTTTTAAGCATCAAGTTCTGATTAAGAAGATGACATTAACATAGATTTTCTGATTCTAGCAACTCTTACTAAAATTCCCATCCTTGACATTTGCTTGCTCCCTTTGGTGTCTAAATAAATGTATTTTCTCTGTGATAGAACCACAAAAAAGTAGAGACTTGACAAGAAATTAGCTTAGGGCACAGGCCTCTAAAGTCTTTCAACCCATCAACTGCATCTAGTTCAAACGTCTAAAGTTAACACGCTAAACAAAGAAAAGTATTAGGGAGAAAAGGCACAGAAGTTTTTAAGGCAAAATTTCAAAGGAAAATGACAAAATACTAGAGATTTCAGTGTGAATATTTTTGGGGTTATTGAAGAACCATAGAAAAAGAGCAAGCCCAGAAACAACAAAGTTCAAGAGAAGGGGCTGTGGATCTGGCATGCTCTGTAGTGTCTAATGGTTGGGAAGTTTTAAGAAGTGTACCAGTTACACCAAAACTTTGCAGCAACAACTAAGTACCTGAGTTATCTTGTCACAGAAGGAAATCAGGTTTGACAAACTGGACTTCCCCCTCATGAATCTATGCCGGCTGTCACCAGTGACTGTGTTGTCCTCCTCTTTTTTTACTCAGTAGTTCCCAGAATAAGGTCTTCCATGATTTTGTCAGACACTGCATTGAGATCAACAGGCCTGTAGTTTCCAGTGTCCTCCTTATTGCCTTTCCTGGAAACTGGGACAACATTCTCCAGTTTCCAGTCAGCTGTGACCTCTCTGGATTCCCAACACCGCTGGCCTAGCTGGACTAGCTTGTTCTGCTAGAACAAGCCTGGAGAAAGGCCAGCTCTTCAGTTCTGGTTTTTTTGCTGAACAGCTGATGGTAGCATTTAACAAGCAGAATCACACATCACTCTCAACATGGACAATTTGGTCAAACTGACCTGTTCAGGACTTTCTGCACTGCCCTTGCTGACATTTCTCATATTAGCTGAATTCTGTGCTTACTATGTATTTCTCTGCAAGGCCAACTTTCAATTCAATCTTAAGAGTGCTTAAAAGTATTTAGCAATGAGAGCTGCTCCAAGTTACAACATAAATGGATATGGACAATTCAGCTATCTTTGTAAAACATGGCATACATGAAAAAGCTCCTACTTTTTCAAGATTTATGATATGGATCAAAAGAAACAGGGTTGGAAGGGACTTCAAGAGATCATAAAGTCTCTTAATTTCTTTTCCCTACCCCAAAGTAGGATCATTCATACTTAAACCGCTTTTGACCACTTTAATTTCTTCTTAGAAGCTTCCGGTATCAGTGGTTGAAAAGACTTTCTGTGTTGGTACATATATCAGCACTTTATTATCCTAAAGTCAGAAAGGTGGGGATTTTTTTCTGGTGTTCTTGCCAAAATACCAATCAACTATTTCTTGTCCCATTCCCAATGGACAAGTTCTTTCCCATCTTCTCTGCACAGTGTTCTGAACGCTGTCATCATTTCCCACTCAGTTCCTCTCTTCTCAAAAAACCAGGTATTTTTAGTCTTTCCCCAGTCTTCAGAAAAGACCAATCAGAAGAACTGTGTGGAAGACAGAGCTTACTTTTATGTACAATGTTCCTGTTAAGTATGCTCTCAACAACCACATACGTTTGTCAGCACACATTTGTCACCAGCTACAATTTCTACTTTTAGGAAAGACTGTGCATCCAGTCATTCCAACTTTCTTCAGAACGTTTCACCAAACTGTTAACATACGAATATTAATCATGCCTCCCATTTTTATACTACTGCAGATTTACCATTTAGATGTGAAGAGCAACATTTCAGATAAATATGCTGTATCTGTATCATTTCTGCAAGAAAACACAAATATAGTCTGCCTGCAGACTGAGCTGATTAGGAGATATCTGAGATATCACAGAGCCTAGATTAATATATCCTGCCTCTTAGCCACATGCTTTGAGCTGTGCTTAAACACAGACTTCAGCTTCACAGGGCAGTGGATTCCTGCTGAATGAAATATATACAGTGCAATACACTGGTCATTAATACGCCTGTATATATGTAGCTACAAAATAAAAATATATATGATTTTAATTGTACTTCCAGTAGCTCCAGATAGATACAAATGCATAATTATCTCTCATAATGCTATGAATTAAAGGGCATGCATAGTAACAGAACACTACTTGACGGGTGCTCATCTCAGGGTATGTCACTGCTACCAGGCATGGTTCACCTTTGGGCTTTATGTACCTATAGTGCTGTCAATGGCAACCAGCTTTGTGTCAAACCCTTCTCTAAATGAAGTGATGTTATTCTACAAGGGGACAGTAGTTTAAGTATATACAGCTTCTATTCAAACTACATCTGAAGGTCCTTCTCAAAACCTAAGTAATTCAATTACTACCTAAAGACTGCAAGAGTTTGGGGCAGGGGTTTGACAAACCTTTTTGTTTTGCCTTTGTACAGCGTTTTCTACAACAGGGCCCCCAGTCCATCTGTAATAGTGTATATTAAAATAAACCATAACAGTTTTGCTGAATATAGCTGAAATAAGCTTCTTCCCCACAGGAACAGAGACAAAGAAGGAACACATTATATACAAGTACATCTGGAATTCTTCAAAAACCTGTTAATACCTACCCACATAACTAAATCCAAACTGAGTCTTTTTATGGAATGGCTTGTAGACACATGATGGAAATGGACAGTCTGCTCTATCAGAAACAGTCTGGTCTACAAAATGAAGATTCAAAGCTCACAGTGTGCTCTCTAGAATACATTTGAGAAACATGAGGAAGAATAAAAAAGACTCAGTAGACTAAAACATATATCAGCAAACCTAAATTAGAATATATTTAGTCTGGAAATTAGAATGTGGCTTATAATCATCAAAGGAATGAAGTTTTCCAATGTCTTTCAAATTAGAGATGGACTATGATAATTGTAGGAGAGGTATTGTAATATATGGTTGCCCACAACATGACTCTTATCTCCTGTGTTCTTAGAGCAAGAGGAGATAAAAGCTCAGAGGTCATTTTTCAGCTATGGTGTCTGATAATGCCAAATTTGCAAGGAGTGACGAAAAGGAGGGGAAACAGGAAGAGAAATAAGAATTAATTTTCGGGGAAGTCCCTAATTACCCAGACTACTACTATCATAGCATAATACTGCATCAAATAAACATATCCCCTTATCCATCTCAATCAGAAGCCTATTTAAGCCTTTGAAAAGCACCAGTGGAGCGGCCACAATCATACAAAGATTCTGCAACATCATTAAATCCTTATTAATGGGTACAGTGGAACAATGAACTTGGTAAAATCTTGGTGTAGGAGGGAGACTACTGGATATCTTCAGCCTAATTTAAGATAAACCTTTAATGTTGTTGCTTATTTGGAGAAAACCACCAGAATGCTTGCAGTTATAACCCTAACAGAAATTACATCAGAGTCTGTACTACATATATGCATTCCCAGCACCGATCTAAAATCAAAGACTTTTGTTAGATGCAACTGCACTTCATCAGAAGACTGTGAACTTTACTTTTGCATATAGACTTTACCAGGTATAATCATGTCTTTAGCCATTTTGAGATTTAGTAACTTTAATGTGACCCACACGTGGGGTTTCACACGAGATGAAGTCTTTCTATAAAGTCTTAAAAAAACACAACCCTACATTGGAATTTTTATTCTTTTAAAATGCTTAAAGTGCTTAGTTTTCTATGAATTCTAAAGATTAAACAATAGTCAAATAATTTCTCAGCATAATGTCCTACATTTTTCAAGGAATGCTTGGATTTATGGATCATAATTTAAACAACTGGTATAAATGTTATCAGTTGGTTATAATTGTATTTTTTTATTTGACTTTTTATGTGATAAGTAAGTTTAAAGACACATTTTGGACATGTGTATCAAGAAACAGTATTTAGAGAGTCCACTTTCAAAAATTTTGGCTTATAATATTATAGTTATTTAAAAAACAAATGCAATCATCAGGAGTGGATAAAATTTGTTACTGTCTGTGCAGTTTTAGAAATACACTTTAATGGCACTTTCATCTCAGCTTTTGCATTGTACAAAGATAGGACTCTCTTATGAACTAATTTGAGGAGCTACACGACCACATTGCAGAGAGATTTAGTTGTGCAACGTCAAACAAATTTTTAACATCTGCAACAATACTTAAGATGCTGCCTTTTCTTATACAGAGCTTTTATGTGAAAAGCAAAAGTATCTTGTCCGTACACTGAGAATTCATGACAGCAGTACCACAAAGTTTTCAGCAAGACAGCTTCCAAAAAGATTCTGTGAAACCCCACAGGAGCCTACCAACTTCTACAAGCTATGCTATGGGGATCTGACTCTTTTCAGCTGAAGGCCCTGTATCGCTGGAGTGATCTTTTTGTTAAGAGCATTGGGAATGTACTCTAGAAGTGCAACAATTGGGGCTGGAATCATGTAAGAAAGAAATAGCAACTTCTGATCAAAAGTAAGACGTGTAACATTTAAGAAGCTAGAGATGAAATGATAAAGAACTGGACCATCAGCGTTGGAAAATAAGAAAATTGATGAACAGAAGCAAATGTAGAGGACAAATGGACTGAAAAGTAAAGTAATGTAAAATAAAATTTAAAAAAAGGAAAATATAAATATTTAGAGAAACATTCAAGTGAAAAGTTGTCTCAACGGAAATGGTGAAAAATATTGTTAATAAAAACACCATTGCTTATTTTTCCATTAGTGTCCACATGTAAATGGTTCTGTACAAAAGCCAAAATTATTTCACTGCATATTCTCACAATAGAACTTCTTTCAGTGGGAGTATGCTCAGACAAAAGCTATAACCTTTAAGATCCCATTTCCTAGCTGTTCCTCTTTTCATATAAAAATAAGTCAATTGTTGTCACAAAATCTCTTTGCCCATTATCATCCTTATGTTAGATTTATGAATAAAAATGTGTGAAATTAAATTATACAGGCATTAAAATATCATGTGATTACGTGAAACGTTTTTGATGAACAAGGATACCCAGAAATACTGCAACTGCTACCACATTGATCTGCTCAATTACATGCTTCTCACCTATTTAATAATGCTTGTTACATCCCTGCTAATTGATATGTTTCGCGAGTTTATTTTCTTATACACTATGTCAAGTCTTATACAATGAACAAGAGACTTGGATCATAGCAGTCCCCTAGAACAGAACAAGCCTCCAAGGTAAATGCAAAGAGATCATGAAATGGGACAATGAAATGATAACAAAAAAAAAAAAAAAAAAAAGGAAGAAGGAAAGACAGGGGATTGTAACATTATGAAGTTAAAGAAACAAGGGAATGAAAGGGATTAAAACTGGAATGATAGGTAACCTACTGTAAGTGGTGTGAAAGCTTAACAGTGGGGGACTGGAATAATCAGATATGGGAACGACCTGACAATGGAATGCTTTCAAACTGAAGCACCTCAAAAGTAAATGATCTTAGAGCAGAATAATCATATTTGCCTCTGGGAATAAAATTTAAAGATAAAAAAGTTTGAAAAAAAAATAACAAGTTTGATGATTATGCAGATAGAACTGCAGAGAGAAATGATCCAGTCAGGGCAAGAGTGAGAAAAGGTAAAGGAGTAGGGTTGGGAACGACAAGAGCATACAAAAGAGAAGGTGACTGAAACCATAGATGCTTGGAACTCACTTTTTCCACACAAAATCGAAGACGAAGGACAACACTGCATAAGGTCCTTTTTTTTTTTTTGACTCTTACCCTTGCTCATTTGGACAAGGTTATTCTTTCTCATAACAACCTACCATAATGTTTTCTAGAAACACCTTCATCACAGAATGTATGTGTGTGTCTTGACATTTGGTTTCAAACAATTCCCATTTTACAGAGTACAGCACTATGATAGCTGAACACAAAGAGTCATACAGGACATGATGTATGAACTCACTTTTTGAGAAGTGACTCTAAAACCTTATTTCTTATTTTCACTGTACTTTTCTAAAAAAACTGTCAACAACTAAAATTCGAGAAATCAGAATGGTTTTAATTCCAGGATTCTGGATCTGCTGTTAGGAACTAGATTATTTTGGTAAATCAGTTGAGAATGAGTTTAGTTGCCTTGTCCTCAGTCTTGTCCACAGAGTGAGAAGGGGGACAACCATAATGACAAGCCCCTTCCACAAAACCTCACCAGAGGGATATCTGCTTTCCCTGTCACCTTTTCTAACTCCTTCCACTCCTTATTAAATGAGCTGCAGTTTTAACAGAATGGTATAATCGCCTCATTGTTTCCTATGGCAAGACTACATTTCCTCAGTCTGCAATTTTCCTTGTTTTTTCATGACCAATTTCTTTCAGTATCCTCAACTGCTAAAAAGCTTTACAGATTAAAATGGTACCTTTCCCCCCTAGGATTATACAATGAAGTAAAATGGCACTGTGCATGATGCATTTGCCATGATCATGGGGACAAGTGATGTGCTAAGTATTCTGGTGACAAAACACCCGGGTCTGTGCCAGTTGCAATAATCACTGAAATGTTATCAGTCTAGTACAATGCAGAGACAAACACTAGAAAAATAGTTGAACTTCATTTGCATCCCTTATTTTCCATCCTCAAGAGTGAGAATTCTTGAACATATAATAGAGACAGGAAAAGTAATAGCTTTATTGAAAGTTGATTTCATTATGATCCTGATGCTCATTTAAAAATCTAAATTTATTAGTTCTGAAAGAATTGACCTTCAAATCCCTCCAAAACTCTTCAGCAGTATGCTGTCTATTACATACAGGTTAAAAAGAAGTTGCGTTTTCACTAATGCATAAACTGTCATTATTGCTCCTAAGCATCATTTCATGTCTCATCCAATGCTGTTGTTTCTACAAGAATAAAAAAAGTTTTCTCCAATGTTTCCCACAACCCAGCTTTAACTGCACTTGTTTGGGTTTGTCTTTTTTTAATTCAGAAGTCTGAATTTATATTTTGAAGGTGTGTACTGTGGAACTTACAGTTACATCCATGTACAATTGTTATGTAAGATTAGCAGCAACCATAAATAATGAATCTTTGTGTATAAAATATCTTCAGTTCTGTTTGTCACTTTGAAACCTATTGCTTATCAGCTCTAACTCACTGTAAGTTTGGAGAAGTAGTCCATTTTGAAATAATGAAGGAAGAAAGAGTCTTAAGCATTGACTTAAAATACAATTGCCTGACATAGATTGTTGACAACTGATCTTAAATTTAAATTTTGAACAGAACATACATGCCCACAATAAGTAACACATTTTCTCAGGGAAGATTTATGTCAAGAAAGCACTCAGCGCCTACATACCAGGAATCAGATTTGAAGACAAGTCAAAGACAGAACTTGGATTTAATACTGCTGAAACACAGAAAGAAAACCTAGGGCTTAAGATCCCACTAGTCATATGCTGCATATGGGATCGTGGCCACCTTTCATCAAATAGAGAAAGGAAACTGGGAGGCACACAATATAAAATTTCAGACGCTTTATGTAATAATTAATATAAGAGTTACCCCAGCTACCAGGCCATGGTTATACTGATCACCTACAACTTCCTGCAGTATTTTTAAGTATTCAAAAAGCGTAAGAAATGGAGCAGATTATATTTCATTACATGAGGCCAAAATTTTAGAGGTTTTAAAGTGCCGTAAATACACTGGCTTGGACTCGCTGCACTTAACAAGCATTTAAGTGTGATACAGTTACTTGAAGTTACAGACCTCCCGTCTTTCTCTAGTCAATGAACAGAGACTATTTTCTAAGTAAGTTGGTTTGCCCACCTATGTTAAGATACCTGGCCACAGATGGGTAAATTAATGACTCTAAATGCTCTTACTGCTCTGTTTCACAAAACCAGATGTGAAGTACTAGGTTCATATCCAACAACTGAAACGATTTCCTGACTTTCTGACACTCAGTAGCTAAGGCACTACAATAACAGAAAACAATGTCTCTGATAATGTTCCAATGCTCAACCACAGATACAGTGACTTCCGCACACACACACAAAATATGCTAAAATCATATGATCATCCTAAAACAAGACAGTTTTGCTATCATATAGTTTTATCATACCTGATAAAGTGACAGTCAGTACAATTTTAACAACCAAATGGCTAAGATGGTTGGCTTTGACACTGTCACTGGGATTCTTGCTGAAATACCAAAGAAATTACTCCATCTGGAAGCTTGTCTAGAATTCAAACTCTGCACCTTCCCAACTGAATCCTTTGATCTCTAAATTGCGCATAACATCTTGCCTCCTTCCCTAATACCTTGCTCCATTGTTCCTGCATGTGTGCCACATAACAAGATGACAGGCAACATTGCTCAGCATATATACCTGCTGTTGTAGCTAGGGCATCTTCCTAGGAATCAGGAGATGGAGGTTTAACCTACTTGGAGATTAACAGAGCCTCCAAATTCTTAGGTGAGTGAAGTAATTATCACACCTCGAGAACCCTTCTCTAGGGGAGAAACACTCACACTTCCTGGGTGAACGTTCTCAGTAGACTAAAACTAAGTAGGTGCTTGTGCCAGTAAAATACTTTTTTTTTAATAGTTTATTAACTATTTCTCAGTTAAAAACAGAAAGAGATTATGTTATCTGTGGAGGTAATGCAAAATTGAAATTGTGTCTTCATTATTTGCCATATTCCTCACTTGTCTTCTCGTTTTACTTCTGCTTTGCTTTACCTATTTACTTCTGTTTACTTCTTTCTCATTTGTTTTGCCTCTGTTTTGCTTTACCTATACTATTTTCTCATTTTCTTAAGTAATGCTCTTTAACAAAAATGAGGGTCCCTGACCAATGTGGTCATGGAAGCAAAGAAGAGGTCTCTTCTCTTCCTTGGTCCTCTGCCTCTCACGCAAGCCTCTCCCTACCCTGACCTTTCCTTGCAGATTGCATTCATTCCCTTTTTCCCTCCACAAAGAAAAGGAAAAAATGTCACAAGTGAGTGGGTATCAAGTCATAGTTTGCATGTTTTGTCTGATGCCTCATGGTCTCACAGAAGCCCAGAATTCTTGCACTAAGTTTGGTGCAAGGGATGAATAAGCATAGATTCTTTCTCCAGTGGTGGCACGGGGCATGTACATTCTGTTGCTTCAATCTATCAAGAACTGAGCAGCATGTCCTCACAAGTTTCCAGAGTTACCATAGCAAGTCCCGAAAATGCCTATTTTGACAAAAGACACATCATTAAAATGAGAGAGGAAGGCTGAATCTTGAGTTAGGGTGTAACTCAAGGTATTTGCCTTTGTTATAGGCAAGAATTGCTACAATATGCAGTATTTTAGCTATAAACACAGCTATAAATGTAGCCGTATCTACATAATCATATGCACAGATATCACAGTTTATCCAGCAGAATGGCAGCCAGAACACAGGATATGTAAACAGATCTGCCTAGCACTTACAAAACAACTTTAATAGCAAGTGTCATTCTTTTCTGTAAAGTAGCTGTTTTTAACACACATCATCTAACTCTTGTTTGCTCTTTAAAGTTTTATTGTCTTGGCATTTTATACAGGAAGAGAGCATTAGCATACTCAGGAGAACTGCTAAAAGTAAAAGGCCTCAAGCTACCCACTGCATGGTTGATAGCATAAAGCATGGGATATAAAAACTTTTGTCTGATTGCTCACTTTACTTGTTTTAGAGTAGTGTTACTCTCAAGAGCATATATTCATGTTCTTTCTACTTCAAGTTTTATCACTTCTTTTGTATTATTTAATACATCTAAAGACACTTCCAAAAGACAAATTTTTCCATTTTGAAAAAGTAATGGTTTGGAACCTGATAAAATACATGAATGTTCAGAGTGTATTATTTTCAAAGGCAAGTAGAATAAATGTGCAATAAAACAATTAAATGCATGACAATAAACATTTCTGTGTGATCACAGATATATTAAAACACCAAACAAAAGGAGAAAAAAATCAGTAAAATATTTCCCCTCAAAAAAAGGTCAGATCAAAATGGATTCTTCACACATCAGAGCATAAGTAAAAAAGGGAGTCTGGTCTCAATTACTGTTACTGTTACTGTTAAATATCCCACTCTAGCAATTAAAATGAACATTTAAAATGTGAAAGAGAAAACGGAATGAAAAAAGGCAAATGAGATCAGCTTCTTAAAACATAAAAAAAAAAGACACTATAACTGTAGATACACTTTAAAAATCATCCTACAGTAAACTTAAAACTAAGTCTACTTAGATATCACACCGCTAATTATTATATAAATAACCTGGGAAACAATACCTCCAAGATACATGTTTTACTATTTAGTAAACAAGAAACTGCCATGTTTGACACCACTGATTAAGGCCAGGCATTTCTAAAGCTTCAGACACATTTCTGAAATCCACAATACATCAATTTTTAATACTTCCACTCTCTCAGCTCCATTAAAAAGATGGTAGGGGAAAGAATTTAGAGTAATTAATGATATAGTTAGCTGCTAAATATTAATAGGAATCGTAGTCTTGCATAAAATATAACATATAAACCTTGCCAATACAGACGCACCAGTAATTAAACTTGAATATGTAATTACACTGATTTATATGACAGGCAAAAAGTTACACTTTACTGGCTTCTATGTAAACTGTGGGCAACAGTTAAACTTTGCATTTTATGGTTTATATAAATGGGCAATATCTCTACTACAGTTCATAAATGGTTTAGAGACTCATAGTTAAAATTACAACTAATTCCAATGTGAACGTTCCGACTATACCTTACAAACCAGGCTGTGAAAATGACCACAGAGATCAGCCTCCCATTAAGTTCAGAGATTGCAAGCAAATTGATGAGGCTTAAAAAAAAAACCAAAACAACAAAAAAAAGCTTACGGCAATCTAACTACAAAGTAAATGCAGATTCATCTATTTAAATACTTTAATATAAATGTTTAGTTTCAAATATATAGCTCCAGATGTTTCACTTACCATCTTTCAAAGCTCTTTTGAGTAATATTGTGTCTTAGACTAAGGCATTTTTTTTTGGAAGAAAGCTAACTGCACTTACATGTGAGGCTGAGGAGAGCAGCCTGGACTGCTATTTCCATTACTGTCAATGTGATCCAGCGAACCATTGAGATCTTCATGGACTGCCTGCAGTAAGCCACTGGATGCGTTATTTATCAGTCCTGGGTTACTAAGCAATGGTAAACTACTCTCTGCCAGTGCAGCCTACCAAAATGAAAAGTAAAGCCAAAATTATTAGTCCACACATATACATAGCAGTCATACGTGTATGAACATTCAGAAATAAACGCACACGGAACAGCTCATTTTGAGTAATTGTTGAGGTGGTCAGAAGGATTTTGTGCATTTCCAATTATTTTCACATTCTGAATATAACAGCATTTCTACTTCTGGTTTACTCTTTCTTTTGCTTAGGTTTCATTATTTTCCATTATTAACTATGTTCTGATATTCATGGCACTTTCTAGTTTTACATCATTTTCTGACTTTGAATTACACTTAACCCCTTTGCCCTTCCACACAATGTATAGCTCCTTTATAATGCAGGCAGCTGCTGTACTTTAAAAAATGACCAGAACTTAACTCAAAATAAAAAAGTCCTGACATTTGCCTCTTCTGCATAAAAATTATATATTATAATTAAACTTTAAAGTTTTTGCCATGAGCACCATGTTCCCCAACACTATGATGTGAAATCATTTATGACAGCTTGGATAAATATTAATGCATATCCACATGCATTTGCAAAAGCTTCTATCAATCTAACATTTGCAGCAAAACTGAATGTTCCAGATTTTGCCACAGGGTGTCCTTCTTGCTTCTTCACATCAAAAGTAGCATGAAAAAGAACTACTACTTGCAGTGCTAGGTAATACAACTTACTTGGATGATAAACCCAACTATTTAGAATGACCATCAGGTCCACATAAACATAAAGACAGGTAATTCTATACCAATGTATAAGCAGAAATAAAGTATATCACACACAAGAACATAATCGGTGCGTATAAGGAAAGAATTATTTAGTATTTTTTACCTGCAAGCTTGCATTAAGAGCTGCTCCATAGCCTAAGCTGGTGGGTATGTTTTTCACTAACGTTGGGCTTCTGAAAATAAATGATTTTTCAAAGTTTAAAAAACAAGCAGACATCCTGTCTGGCTCATTGGGTTAATGGATTGGTTTGTCAGCTCAGAAGACCAGAGTTTACAAAGGAAAAATGAAATGAAGCTGGGAGTGAAGGGGCTCAACCTGTTAGAACACATTGATTTACTTGCATCAGAAAAGCAAAAGTCTTGTTATAATTAGGCCCATGTGGAAATTTGCTACAAGAGCATAAAGGTTCTGATCTCACTGAAAGAATTTAAAAGAAATAGCTTTAAAATTTGTACATCTGTCTCTGCTACACTTGCTGTATTTGGTTTTGGTTTTCTGAACTAACACGGGTACACAGTTGCCTATGTTACATACAACTACACAAAGGTGTTGAATAAAAAAGATCTTACTCTTCCCTTACAAGAAAAAATGAGGGTGCAGTAATGCATAAATAACTGTATGTGAACAATACAGCGGATCAATTAGTTTCCAGCAAATCAAACATACCATATTTAAATCAGATTAAAATGCTATATGCTAGATCACCATAAAATTGTGTTTTCAATAAAATTAGTGCAGAGGATGACTCCAGAGGTCACCTGGGTCACTGTCTACAAACAGACGCATTACAGAAATAAAATACCTTCCTGCAAAGAAAAACCTCTAGCTCTTGTCTCTGCACCTTTGGTTTTATCTGAATAGCTTTATCAAAACTAATTATATACTCTCAAGGAATAAAAAGCATCCACAGAACCAGTCATACTGACATGGGATTAATTTGAAAGTAGGGCAGTAAGCATGCCAAAGGTCCTCCTGTGAAGGCTTCTCATGAATACTACCCTCATCAAGAAGATATTTTTGAGGTCAGTACTGCAGTGTATGATACCTATATTCCAAAATGACCTTGAACGACTCCCATTTCTGTCAAAGGTTTACAGTAAAAACAAGCGCATATGAAACTCTTAACACATGGGCAACATATGTACACAGGACTATTTTTAATATATAGTAGGAGAACTTCTGGTAGATGGAATTAAAATGACAAACATATGGTGAAATACATAGGAAGAAACAAAACCATTATCGCTTTCCTTGCAGCAAACTATGTGGGGAAGTC